>NC_051215.1:28833419-29125919 GCF_015220715.1 Pygocentrus nattereri | reverse complement strand
GGATGTCCCTGAAAAAGATGTTGCTTGGATGGCAGAATATGTTGCTCCAAAACCGGAATGTACCTTTCAGCATTAATGGTGCCTTCACAGACGTGCAAGTTACCCATGCCATGGGCACTAACACACCGCCATACCATCAGAGATGCTGGCTTTTGAACTTTGCGTTGATATTAATCTGGACAGTCCTTTTCCTCTTTGGCTCGGAGGACACAACGTACATGATTTCCAAAACCAATATGAAATGAGGACACTTTTCCACTTTGCGTCAGTCCATCTCAGATGAGCTCAGGCCCAGAGAAGCCGGCAACGTTTCTGGGTGTTGTTGATATATGGCTTTCGCTTTGCATGGCAAAGTTTTAAGTTGCACTTGTAGATGGAGCGACGAACTGTGTTCACTGACGATGGTTTTCTGAAGGTGTTCCTGAGCCCATGTGGTAATATCCGTTACAGAATGATGTCGGTTTTTAATGCAGTGCCGCCTGAGGGATCGAAGGTCACGGGCATTCAATGTTAGTTTTCTGCCTTGCCGCTTACTTGCAGAGATTTCTCCAGATTCTCTGAATCTTTTGATGACATTATAGACTGTAGATGATGAAATCCCTAAATTCCTTGCAATTGCACATTGAGAAGCATTGTTCTTAAACTGTTGTTCACAAAGTGGTAAAACTCGCCCCATCCTTGCTTGTGAACGACTGAGCCTTTCAGGGATGCTCCCTTTATACCCAATCATGACACTCACCTGTATCCAATTAACCTGTTCACCTGTGGAATGTTCCAAACAGGTGTTTTTTGAGCATTCCTCAACTTTCCCAGTCTTTTGTTGCCCCTGTCCCAGCTTCTTTGGAACGTGTTGTAGGCATCAAATTCAAAATGAGTAAATATCGGCAAAAAACAATAAAGTTCATCCGTTTGAAGATTAAATATCTTGTCTTTGTTGTGTATTCAATTGAATATAGGTTGAAAAGGATTTGCAAATCATTGTATTATTTTTATTTATGTTTTACACAACGTCCCAACTTCATTGGAATTGGGGTTGTAGTTAAAAACAGAACTGAACAGTATACAACTAAATCTGTGGTGTTTAAACATCAGCGCACAGCAGCTTCTCTGCTTCTCTCTTAAAAACAGAGCATCTAAATTTCTTAAGTCATTTATGTCATTCATGCATCTTATTCACTCATGCTGCATGCAAGTGTCAGTTCAGTAAATGTCACCGTCCTTCATTTTGTCAAAATCAGCAACTTTCTGTGTTTTTCTGACTTGGTAGAAGCGACAGAGAAGACCCCATTGCTGACCAACAGAGGTGCACCTCAGGCCAGGCTAGCTAGGGCAAGAGTCCGGCGGTTCCTTCCACTCTCAATAACTTTAATTCAGACTGCAAGTGACCACATAACAGCAGACAACTGATTACTGAAAGAAGCAGCTACCTGCTCCGTTAGCATGTTTTTCACACCAAAAACTGATGCTGCATATGCTGCCATGAACATCAGAAAACTGTGTCAGAAATTGCTTTGTTATGCAAGTTGTAGGTACTAATATTCCCATCACTGCATTTAAGTACCATTATCAGCATCTACATAGTAAAATTGATGTTGCCAACTTAGTCTATTTAATATTTAGTTATATTTATATTTCTAAATATTTGTTAATTTGTTAACATACTGTGGGATTCTGGAGCTTTACTTTGCAATTTTCAATGCACCTGGGCAATATTAACCATTTAAATGCAGAGCCAAATATTAATCATAACCTAATGACATAAATTGCATTCTACATAATTACAGGCTAAGCAGACTATAATCAACAGCTTGCCATCTTAAAATAAACAACAAATCTACCACTATTATTCTTATAGAGTATCTGAATCACAGTCCCTCTGTGATCCAGACTCTGAGATTAGCACTAATATGCATGTTACCCCACCCCCCCCACCCAAAAAAATAAATAAATAAATAAAATAAAAAACCACACACACACTCCCTCTTTCTTTACAAACAACTTTTAAGTGCCTAATCCTGATTATGACTTTTGTGTCTCCATCTCTCTCTAGACTCACACTGCACACAGATAATACACTCATTACGAGTATATGACTAGTATCAACGGTTTTAATGTGTTTGTGCATGTGTGTGTGTATACACACGTGCTCGTCAGGAAATTGACACCAGACATGGTTAGAGATCAACCGCTGTACTTCCTGCTTTCCCTACTGAGCACAGGAGGAAATGCAGTGCAGCCTATGAACAAATCAGCAGAAAGACAAAGAGAGATAGAGAGCAGGCAGAGCTAAGCAGAGCTTTCATTCAGTTATTTTGCACATTTGAGGCAAATAAAAAAAATCTAACAAATAAATAAATAAGTCAAATAAATTGAAAAGTAATCAGTGTTTCCATCAATTACTGAAATGCTCCAATTCCCAAAGACAACATTACATGCTTGCTCCATATAGCACAAGACATTAGTCTTGCTAAGTCTACATGTGCATACAATGAAGTAGAGGTAGGTAATACCAGGGTTTTTTGAGAAATTTCAATGATGCATATGTCATGATATTTCTTTTCCTGACATCCAAAACTGAACAGACAACCAAGAGCAGGAGGGCAACACTGTAAAAACTTTGCCTACAAATGACTTTTATTTATTGTTTTACACACTATAGTGTACCAAATACGATCTATTTATACTCCCTTTGTAATGAAACATGCAGTTGGTCGGTGTTCTTAAAGTACTGACAATATCTTCGATATCGAGCTCAGAAAAGTGACATATTGTGATAGTAATTTATCAAAATAGCAATAAAAGCATACTGTCTAGTGCTACAAATTTTTTTACATCTATCATGTGCACACAACTGTAGCCCTAACAGTTCAGACACACCAAGTGTCTACTAGGTTCCAAAACCACTCCCACTTCATTGTCAGACACCAAACCCCTGGGAGTGTCAGTCAAGACATAGTACGGATGACTCTGATCTGCTGCTATGTCTATTGTCAGAAGTGTAAATATGCGACTTTTGTTGGTATTGCGGGATTCTGGAGCCTCACTTTGCAATTTTCAATGCACTTTTGCAACACTAAACATTTAAATGCGGAACCAAATATTAATCATATCTGATTTACATAAACTGCATTCTATATAATTTCAGGCTAAACAGAGTAAAATCAACAGCTTGTCTATTGTCAGTTGGAGTGTAAACACATGACTTTTGTTCTTGCTACATCATAACTTATTGAAAAAATAAATTGTCCACTGCAGTTTTTCCCATTTCTGCCATACTGATCTTCATATCATCCAACATAGAAGTGTTTTTGTTTTGTTTTTTTTTGTAATAGTAGGCCTTTTTTGGAATTTCTGGCCTTTCATTTGTAATTTAATTTAATTTATAAGATGTGGATGGAAACCCCTCCACAGATAGATGAGAGCCAGAGAGAGGCAAAGATGAAACACTAAAACAATACAAGCAGCAGTGAGTCTCTGAGGAAAAACAGCATATTACTGTGCTGAAAGACAGCACAAATCAAAGCTTGGTGCTGCCCCCCATCTGGCCGCAATGTTTACAAACACTGGCCTCTGCACTGTGCTCCTCCCCACCAGCGCACACACGAAGAAAACTTACCACCTCATTAAAAATGTCAGCACACACAAATCACAGACATATATACAAATGCTGCTAAAGCTTGAAGGGTACACCTGGTACCCCTAGCACCTTTTCGTCATTCAGCAGAATATTCGTATGTGGGTTTGAAGCGTGGTGCCTAGAGGACATGGAACATGGTCGTAAGTCACAATGTCTTGAAATTTAGTGCAGGCCCCTTTCAAGCCAAATTATTTATGCCCTCTTGCATTGTAAACACCATATTCACCATGATATGTGGTTTAAACAACATTAATACCACAGTCTTTCCTACACCAACCTTCCTCAAAGACAACTTCTTGAGTAGTAGTGTCAAAACAGTTATAGTCAGTCAGGGTGTTCTGGAAATATATTGTTTTCTTAGATTGAGTACAAACAGACTAGAGAACTTTAAAAACATCCCAAAATGAATGCTCATCCAATTCTCTATATACAGTCTATCACTCTATCATCCTTCTGTCTCCCTTTGTCATTTTTTTCCCTTTTCATTCCAGATGTAATGCAATCCATTGTTATGAGGGAAAAACGGGTTGAGGAATGTGCAAAGTTGGGAGGCAAACATTCCTGCATCTGGAAGTGCTCGAACGCATGTGCGTCTCTTTCCAGATTTTTTCCTTCCCTCTCCCTCTCTGCGTTCCCTCTCCTCTCCTCTTTCATTCCCAATTTTGTAACCCGATACTTCGCTTGTCTTTCCTAATGCAACTCAGTTTTGAGAAGAGAGAATAGCATACAAGTACATATACATGTACATACACTCTTACAGACCATCATGCAAAAAGCAGGCTTATTGATACATAGAGGCAGACTGACTGAGTTATGTTAGTGTCACAAGAACACTCATTATCAAAGGAGTAACATGAAAGAAGCAAAAGAATATAAAAAGCAGCATCTTACGGAACAAAAGAGAACTCTTGGCATGACATCCAGCACAAAATATAGCAGACAAAATTTTAACAAGCAATTTTAATGGCCAAAGTAAAAAAGGTTCAAAGCTTTACTCCAAACTGAACTGCACCTGAACTCTCAAAGTGAGGATTTTATTTTACCCATGACAACCAAGGGCACTGAAGCACGCACTGATGATGGTGCCTTATAGCTACTGGTCTTTATATAAAACTAATGAGAATGATTAGTACAGAATTGATGGAAAATACTCAGCTGTTAAAACCAAATGTGTTACATCAAGAGCCATGCATCCAGGATGCCATGCATCCACACTGACCCACACAGAGGAAAGGGGGTTTTGGTAGCCACCAGGAGGCAGAGGTGGGGACTGCACCTGACTAAAAAGGGGGGTGAGACAATGGCAGCAGACTGTTATTTATAACTGCAAGTTTGCCATATGGAGCAGCAATACGGAGGGAGTGTAGGGTTGTAATAGGTAGTGGGCAGATTTTCTCTCTCTCTGTCAGAAGTAGAAAAGGTATCCTTAATCTCCTCCAAGCACCACATGTGCTAATTCTTAGATCAAAAGTGCTTAAAGAAACAAAACAAATATTTCACACATGTATCTGATACACAGCACCCATCACAAACAACACTGCACTGCACTGATATTACAGAGGCACAGGTGATATGAAACATGATGTAGCATCAAATATTTATTACAGTGGGGTGGGAATCTCTAGGCACCTCACAATTCGATTTTATTCGATTCAGAGATCTGCGATGCGATTATACGATGATCATCGATGCATCTTGACACATCTTTTTTTCTATCCAGGATTTCTATTTTCCTACTGTCTCAGGACTTGCTACTTTTAAAGCAAAGTATTTGTAATGATCCACAATGCATTTACTTCCAATATCTTTTATTAATAAATCAAATGGAAGTGATGTGGCAAATGAACTAGAAGGCTCTCATTCTCTGCTACTGCTTGGAGCACATGAGACGCTGCTGCCTCTCATCGGTGATAATATGTGCAGTTGTGTGAGTAAAATATCTTCAAATGGGAAATGTGAAACACCGTGCGAAAGCCCCGTTTCGCAATGACTGAGAACTAGCGTTCAGACTGCAGATCACGTAGCAACGATGCATTATTTGCATTCATAAGCACTGCAGTTGGTTTACTGGCAAATTAAATATGGAACAAGAGACTGTCAAACACTAAAAAGTTGCAAAAAGATGAAGTCGCTTCTCTTTTGAATTTTCCCATTCCACCTTAAATGGTGCCCGCATTTACATTCGGCACCTCTGTCAGGATTTAAGGTGCAACTGGAAAATTCGAACAAGAAGCTGGAGTATAAAAAGTGTCTTCAGCCTTGTAAAACAGTCAAAAGTTGAGAGACATATTACAAGAAACTGATCTACTTTAGAAGAAAAGTTTTCTGACTGAGATGGGGGGAGGGGGACAGCTATAACTAAAGCTTAAAGCAGAGCGAAGTAACTGCGTTTTCATTTATAATTTTAATCTAACTTATACTAGGACATTCTCACATACTGGGACATACTGGACATAAATGTTGTGGCTGCCAAGGTAATTGGATTTCTGATGTGTTGAAAAGACACAACAGCTTTTCTTAACATTTGGGTTATTACTCCTGACCTAAACTAGCTTTTAATGCAGAGGGAGCAGGTCGGATTTCTCACTCATCCAGTTGTGTTTTTGTTATGTGCATATCACAGGCTGCACTTCCGCACTTCCAAGTTCTACCTGTTCAATTCCTGTTCATTTGTGAACCCATTCAGAATCGTTCACATCTGCATTGCGACGTATCTAAGAATCAATTTGGATGAATCAAATGGATAAACTTTATTGTTTTTTGCAAATGTACACTCATTTTGAATTTGATGCCTGCAACACGTTCCAAAGGTGGCATGTTTACCACTGTATTACATCACCTTTCCTTTTAACAACACTCAATAAGCATTTGGGAACTGAGGACACTAATTGTTAAAGCTTTGTAGTTGGAATTCTTTCCCATTATTGCTTGATGTACAACTTCAGCTGCTCAACAGTTCGGGGTCTCTGTTGTCGTATTTTGCGCTTCATAATGCACCACACATTTTCAGGTCTGGACTGCAGGCAGGCCAGTCTAGTACACGCACTCGTTGCGGCATCGTCTTGCTGAAATAAGCAGTAACGTCCCTGAAAAAGACGTTGCTTGGATGGCAGCATATATTGCTCCAAACCCTGTATGTACCTTTCAGCATTAATGGTGCCTTCCCAGATGTACAAGTTACCCATGCCATGGGCACTAACACACCGCCATACCATCAGAGATGCTGGCTTTTGAGCTTTGCGCTGATAACAATCCAGACAGTCCTTTTCCTCTTTGGCCTGGAGGACACAACATCCATGATTTCCAAAAACAATTTGAAATGTGGACTCGTCAGACCATAGGACACTTTTCCACTTTGCGTCAGTCCATCTCAGATGAGCTCGGGCCCAGAGAAGCAGAGTTTTAACTTGCACTTGTAGATGGAGCGACGAACTGTGTTCACTGACAATGGTTTTCTGAAGTGCCCATGTGGTAATTACAGAATGATGTACAGAGTGATGTCGGTTTTTAATGCAATGCTACTTCACGGTCACGGGTATTAAATGGTGGTATTCTGCCTTGCCGCTTACTTGCAGAGATTTCTCCAGATTCTCTGAATCTTTTGATATTATGGACTGTAGATGATGAAATCCCTAATTTCCTTGCAATTACATGTTGAGTAACGTTGTTCTTAAACTGTTGGACTATTTGCTCACGCAGTTCTTCACAAAGTGGTGAACCTCGCCCACCCTTGCTTGTGAACGACTGAGCCTTTGAGGGATGCTCCCTTTATACCCAATCATCACACTCACCGGTTTCCAATTAAGCTGTTCACCTATGGAATGTTCCAAACAGTTGTTCTTTGAGCATTCCTAAACTTTCCCAGTCTTTTGTTGCCCCTGTCCCAATGTTTTACACAATGTCCCAACTTCATTGGAATTGGGGTTGGAATAAATAGATCAAAGTATAATGGCTGATATGACATTTTAATCATTAATCTGTTGCACATTTCACATGCTAAATATCTTTAAAAAAAAACAGTGGCATAGATATTATACTGTTTTTAGGGTAAAAGTAACCAGTATGTTTTGTCTGCCAGCCAATGACTAGGCTAAATGACTAGAAAACTAAATGCAGAACACACCAAATTAAAGCCTCAGCCTCAGTATGTAAGATGACTGATTGTATGAATTCCATATCATGAATGCTCACTGTGCAGCCCTCAGAGTGCCCACAAAATGTTAGCTGCACCTTTGACATTTCCTCCTCTGACACAGACCCTAATGTTGTGGGAGAGTGAATGTCACACACACGTAGAGACATACTCAAGTTTAAGTGAAGGTTGCGTGTGGATGACACCACAATAGGTTTCGTTCTGTCACACTTGTGGCCTTTCTGAGCTAAAACTGTTCCTAGAACTAGTTTCTATGTGCGTCAATGGCATCATCAGTCGAGCGGAACACCTTTCACCTGGCCTTTTCACCTAGCAACAGCCGCAAAGCCAAACAACACAGTGACTGCCCTTAAATGGGAAAATTATGATTATAAAATTATTAAATTATCCAGTATGTGGATCAATACAGAAAAGTGGTTTGGTGTAATGTCTGCACAAAACTGCAAGACCAATTCCTCTAATACAACGGCAAGCAAATAATGCTCTGCTGCATACAGCCATGGAGAGAGAGAAAGGGAGGACTGCCTTAACCTCTGGATCAGCACTTTCTGAGCCCACGTAGGACAGTATATCGAGACTGTAAGCACATGCACACTCTCTTCCTGAATCATCCAGCAGGCCTAAGAGCCAGCAAGTCATCACCACAGCAACTTGGAGTAAGGCTAACTGTCAGCATGCACAACCCTTCTCCGAGTGTAACCAAGCAACAGGGTGACATGAAGTTACGTAATGACCACTGCGCTGTCTCGATCTGCAAATATGATAGTGAATTGCTATAGCACTAGGAGCAGATATTTAGATCATGTTCAGTGTTCATAGGCCAAAGTCCCACTACAATTAAAAAAAAAAAAAAAACAACAACACTTCCTACAGACATGAGAAAGACAACCTGCTACTGACAACAATCCATTTAAATAATATGGGAAATACGTGTGTTTGACAAACTACTCACTGACCACAAACTACTCATAGGTTAGAGGCTGAAAGTTTAACTTTCTGCGATATTTTCAGCATGAGCTCAACCTGATTATGCCTTATGCCTCTTTATCAAGGGTGCCCATAATTCTGGAGGGCACTGTGCACGTTGGCTTTGATTTCTACAGCTCCTTTCGACATACCACAGAATCCAGTCTCTCAAGACATCATATCAGAGGCTCTCTCTTCCACCTTAATGCGTCTGACACCTGCTAGTCACACTGAAAGACATACGCACCACATCACACTTCATTCTGCTGCTCACCTCTTTCGCTGCGGTGTAGATCTGCATGCAGCTCGCGGGCAGCCCACTACAGAAATAAATAAATAACCCACTCTCCTTCTCTCCCCTGCCTTTGACAGGGACAGCAAACAAAAGCTGCCCTGACATCGTCGCAGACCTGAACCAAGCCTACATAAAACCCTACCGCATCGATTTATATTTTATATAGCTTACCGAGCTCCACAAGAAGGCTACACGGCGGCATTTTCCAGCCTCTCGTCAAAGATCCGTGTGTAATGACGGAAATAAACAGAGCCTAAAAGAAACTCGGCCTCATGCGGTCTTGCGAGCCGCCCTGACACGCTGAAAAAAATGCTTTCCAGAGCCAAAGCGCGACCATTTCGACGCAGAAATGTGAGAGCGGTTATGGTGCTCAGCTCTACCCCGCTGACACGTGTATACAGTGGGGCTCCACACATTCCTCACCGCTTGCACTGGCTCTGACTGACTGAATTAGCCTCGTGCTGTGGCAATGCTATTAATAGTAGCTTAGCCCGTATTTCTACCCGAGGACACACTCACCTAAACTGCCGGCGAAACCGTCCATTTCTGGGGCGAATGTCAAAGAAGAAGACACGGGGGAGATATTCCTGGCAGCCTTCTGGCTGAGTCCCTGTCCTGTGCTGTGCTCTCTGTGCTCGAGAAGAAGAAAGGGAAGGGGCCTTGACGAGGCGAGCGTGGATTAACCGTCTTCTTTCACGCCGACTCCTCTGCCTCTGACTCGACAGCGGTTGAAATGACAAGAGCGCGGCGTTGAGTCTCTGTCCGGGACGACGCAGCGCTTTTCTGGGGCACTGGATCACGGCGGCTCCCTGAGCTCCACGACCGTGAACCGCCTCCGTCAGGGGGAGGGAAGGAGGAGAGTAGACAGGAGGAGGGGAAGGAGGGAGGAAGGGGGAGGAGTGGAGGTTTACGGCTTTAGCTTTCGCGTTTCCGACTCCGCCTGGTTTGGCGCGCGAGGCTTCCCTTCCAGTGCTCGAAGTGTCTTAAGAGTCTCTCAGACCTATTTGTGCTAGTTGTCGACCATACGGTGCTTTTTGCCCAGTAACTTAAAGGGCAATTCCAGATTTTTGCAATTTTTCTGAACAATTCAGTCCTTGAGATTTAAACAGTTATTGAGAGCGGTTTGAGGTGTACAGAAACTTAGCTAGGTTAGACTCTGAATTCTTTACAGGGTCGGTGGTGATAGGAACCAGAGGTCATGATGTCTGCAACACAAAGCCATTTTATTCACTGTCCAAAATGACCAGTAAATCCTGTGCCTTCCGATGTTGCATGTAATGTTGAAAATGGTAAAAAGTGTGTAACCTGAAAAAAATTATTTGGGAACATTTTGCCTTTGAAACACGTTTACATTTGAAGCCAAATTTTTGTCACAAAACGATAATAAAACAACGTGTCTGGCATCAGACAGCATATATCTAACCATTCCATATAGTAACTTTCTGCACGTCTGGTTCCTATCACCACCGCTGTTAACACTTCTTACTCAGTAAGTTTACCCAAGAACTGAGCATTTCACACTAAAGCACTCTGAATAACTTTGTTACCATCTCAACTATTTAACCTAATGATGTCGAATTTTGGGAAACATCGATGAAGTTACCCTTTAACAGCATGGTGGGGGGCTAAAGTTAGGGCAGATAGCTAGAAGAAAAAACATGAAATGCGTAAAGGCATAAGAAATAACTTAGGTGTTAGCTACAGTTACAATGGCACAAACTTAAATGAGCTACAACTAACTAAATAAATTATTCATATTTTTTAACTCTGATAACGTTAACGTTATTTGGGGCCAAATTAACCATCTGTCCTAAAACCTTTTGGCGTCCTATGAGATCCATGAGTGACCGCTGACTACAGGCTGGTTTACATAGGTTACCTGACACAAGCTAATGCAAAACTATATTAATGTATCAGTTAATTTACAGCGTATTACCACACCGCTTTTCCTCAGACGCCTCAAAACAACCGCTATCAACGTTGCTAACCTGCCTCATTAGTATAGCATAGCTATCGTGACTGTCATAGCTGTTAACTAGTTAACCCAGCTAGGTTAACCTACAACTAGTAAACTGAGGTAAATGTCGTAGGCCACAGTAAAGTAACATGAACTGAATTATTAAATGTTCAAATTAACGTATTTACGTAACATAGCTAAGTCATTATAAGTAATAACAGCAATAGTTATCTCAGGATATCGAGTCCACGCAACACTCGCCACACTTGTAACGGTCCAAATGACGGTTAGCTCAGGCTCGCGCTCAACCCTTGCGTGTCCGTTGAATTTTGAATTTGAATTTGTGCGCGAGGGCAGCAGCAGCAGCTGATCACTGCGGTAGACTAAGAGCCATTCAAACGGATGAGCTCACCTGAAAGGGGAACTCCACCAATTTTTTCTGAATTTCTTCATAATTTAATTGTTGAGATACACACAAAGTAGTAGTAGTTTGATCTAAAACAAGTTATTAAAGAGCGACTTCTCAGATTGCTTTACAATGATGGTGATTGTTTAATATTCAAAATGAATCAGTGAACCTATGCGTGTCTTCTGACTTTTTATATGTATGCAGATGATGGTAAAATAGTGGTAAATCTTGGTAAAAAAAAAAAAAAAAGTTGTCTTTTTTGCCCTGACATCGCCCATCATGTATACCTCCAGCATAAATGGAATTTAAAAGGTTTGTTTCACAGCTGAGGTAAAACAACGTCTCAGGCAGCAGGCGAGGAATTCATCGCTGTTTCAGGTTCTAACTTTCTGTGAGGGAGCTTATAGAGGTATTCAGCTCTTTAGACATATGGTTCCTATCACCACCACTGTGAACAATTCTGGCTCAGCAACTTTCTCTAGAATGAAAAGTCGTTCTTCGGGCTCTATGGTGCAACATACATCAGCAGCACATAGGACTACATAGAGGAATGCATATATACACACATACACAGTGTCAAAGCAGTGTATATATATATATATATATATACATATATATATATATATATATATATATATATATATATATATATATATATAGTGCGTACAGTTCAACAAGTGTGAAAGCACTATATGAGTGATGCAGGAACTAGTGCGAACACTGAGGTCTTGTAGCAGCATTCAAATAATTCAATAATTTATAATCAGTCAGGGGTGTGATCAGTCCATGGTGGATGTTGGAAAGGGTCCAGATTAGTCCAGGTGGATTTTGGGAGGCATCAGTGCATTCAGTAATCTGATCGTCATAGGGACAAAGCTGTTGCAGAGTCTGGTGGTGGAACGGATGCTCTGGTGCATTCTGCCAGATGGCAGAAGGGCGAAGAGTCCACGAGAGGGGCAGGAGGGGTCACCCACAAATCTGGCGGCTTTTGTGGCAGGATGTGTCCATAGTGGGTAAAGACACCTTAATGATCTTCTCAGCTGTCCTTACAATCCACTGTAGGGTCCTGCAGTCTGATATTCCCATACCAGACAGTGTTGCCAATGATCAGAACAATCTCTATTTCCCCCTGTAGAATGTAGTGAGGGTGGAAGGAGGGAGGTTTGCTCTCCTATCCTTCACAGGAAGTAAAGCTGCTGCTGGGCTTTCTTGGCTAGGCAGGTGGTGTTGAGGGTCCAGATGTGCACAGCAAGGAACATGGAGCTTTTTAGTGCATTGCATTGTGGAGACAGCAGCCTAACCACTCACTGCCTTCAAAGGTACTTCTCTCGTTGGGCAGCAGTAGGCGCTGCATTCAGACCAGTATTCAGCACATCATAACTTTTGCTGTGCTGAACATGTGATATCTGTTTACTCACTCATTAACTCACACCTGTGACTGTAAAAGTGGATTAACTCAAAGTGGTCTCAAATCAGATTCGTCCATAGGCTGTTTATGATGGCCATGATCGGAACAGTGAATACAGACCCTGGTCATTATTATCAGGATGTTAACTGACAAGGAATGACAGTTGGTCGAATTGGAAAAAAGTAGGATTAAACAACTGTGTAGGGGTCAAGAGGGTATATTGGTATTTCCGTTTTGTACCATCACTCGTGTACATAAACCCCGAGCTGCCATTCTGAGCAAGAGTAATGACCAACATGGCTATGAATCAAACTCATGACACAGACTGAAGATCAGACCTGCAGAACAGTGTACACTGCAGAGCAGAGCAGTCTGCAGAGTGAAATAGCAAACAACATGAGAACTTTAAAGAGAAAGCTAAAGAACTTAAATCAGTCTCAAAACTGCTGCCTTGTTTTGTCTATGAATCTACTACAGATAACACGATGGAAAAAATGGCAGTGTAAGAAGTAAAAAATCATGCATGTCAACAGACAAAATAAAAACGGATGGCAACCCTGGTAAGATTTCAGCGCCACCTACAGGGCATTAAGAATGCCGGGCACTGATCAGCAGACTATTCATAAAACATCTCTAAAGTTATGTGGTTTTTGTTCCTGTCTTATTTCTTATGTTTCCTTATATCAGGTGCACAAAAAAGAAAATTAGGTATGCCTGGGTGTATTTGGGTACATTTCCCAATGTATTGTCAAATGTACAGAATAGTAAAATATGCAATAACAAAAAATAATGGGGCCCAGAAATGTGGCCATGTGCCACGACGGGTGTGGTCTTAGAGTCTTGCAGCAAGGGTGCTCAGTTCCTGTCCAGGATGGCCAATGTCCAGCAAAGTTTGGCAGTCTCTCTGCACACGTGATTCAGCTCATCAGTTAATTGCCAGCTTTAGTGGGTGTGCTTGAGAAGGAAAACCAGAATCTTCCAGGGCCAGAATCAAGGGATTTTCAAAGCACTTAGCACACTCATATATCACCAGAACCATCTTCTCTTCAAAACTTCTGTCATAGCTAGCTGCTCCAGTGATTCTCAAAACATTTTAGACGCCATCATCGGCCATATCTTCGGTCGTGAATGGAATAAAATTTAAAACCAGCTCAGAGCAGAAATTCATGATCTTTAAACAGAATGAAAAGAACAGTCCCACTTATTTAACCAGAGTGAAAATGTACATAAATATGGCTGCTGTTGAAGCAAAACCTCATATCTCCATGAAATTTCTCTATCAAACCTCATATCTCCATCAATCATCATGAAATTTACACACAATGTAAAGGGCAACTGACATATTCACATTATGATGATAATGATGTAAAACAATCATAGGTTTTCAGCATTTCTTACAATGGGTTTACTCTCTTCACATTGGCTGTGTACATACTGGCTGCTATCTGTCATTGGTAGACTGCAAAACAGCTGATGTGCCACCTTTCCTTTATGTTGTAGACCAAGGGTTATGCCACTACTCCTCAAGGATATCCTATCCTTCTTTTAAGGGCCATGGGGAAAGTTGATAGCTGGTCACTTAGCAGTCCTAAGCCAAAAGGGTCACCATTACGACCTTCATGAAACTTTGAGAATCCGGCCCCTAGATTATAGCGAGGAGGAGGTGGGGGGTGGATTAAGGGATGAACAGGAGGAGCTCCACAGATTCAGTGAGATGAGGACATGTGCAGCACATGTGTGCCCTGCTTGTGCTGGCTGGGTCACACTGGGAGCACTGGTGGATCAGGGACACAGAACAAAAGTAACAGCCTTAATCCTCGCACTCCCTGGGAGGATGTTCAGTGGGGGAAGATTTTATATAATGGAAATCTGCACCATTTTTTCTCAGTGTTCTCATGAGCGGAGAGAAGTTGCAAGCTGCCTGAATGTGGGCTTTTTCCAAAGTGGTGATTTTAATCAGAATTATATAAGGATGGCGCCAGACACGGTGAGCAAGACACCGCGTTGTCTGACCACGCAAAACAACAGCCTTGTGTGGTGAATAGACACGGTGGGAGAAAAAAATAATGTGGCAGTGTCTTTCGGAGGCAAGGAAATGCCAAAGGTTGGGCCCATTGTGTTTGTCATACAGACTGAGTCTGTGCAAGGAGTTTAAGAAACGGATGGTTTTGCTCGCTATTGGGCTGCTCGAACGCTGCAGAGTTGCCGCAAGTGTGAAGGGGGCATTGTGGCCTCCTGAGTGGTCCTATTGAGGCTACACAGAGGCAAGGCTGTTCCCTATATTGTACTGCAACCTATCAGGGTGGCTTCCTCACCAATATGAGAGAGACTGTTTTCATCATAGGACAAACTGTATTGTCAGCATGCGGCTTCGTAGTTGGCTTCGGCCCCTCCTGTCTCTTTTGCTCCCTCTGACTTCCTGGCAATGGTTGACCTCTCGCTCCAGCACCTCTGCTCTGCCAAAGGCACAGCCAAATCAGACAAAGCGCTCCTTCTTCTTCTCTCCTGAAGGATGAGGAGAGAGGGAAAGAAAGACAAGGGCCATCTATCTCTCTCTGGGTTCCTCTCTGCGGCCTGACAGGGCAAGGCTGCGGTCTTCTCAGAAGTGATTTCTATCCCACTTTCAAAAGACCTAATGATGACATGTTGAAAATCTTAGGTAGTTCTACAAGTTAGTAGATATTAATAAAGCTCGGACAACTATGAGTGGTTAAGACTATGGGATCATTTACTCCTAAATCAGTATTAAATCCTGTAATGGAAAGTAAAAATCCTACTCACTGACTGAATGTGTTCCAAATGTGTCCTCATTGTCTGTAATATTTTCCTTTGTGTGCCTTAATACTTACTGGCCCCAATGTATCCTTGACAGAAGGTGTTTGGTCAATTTAGTTAACATATAAGTTAACATAATTTAATGTTTGCACATTCTAAAGTCATAAATTCTGTAACATTTAAAAGTTTCTAAAGGCTTGACTGAAGCACTTGGTCATATAGTAGTTGCTGTAGTGTAGCGTGTGTTATTGCTGGCTTCTATGCATCAGACTGGGGTTTTATTCCCTGCCCAGACAAACACGCAGTGTTTCACCATTAAGAGTCCTCAGGCAACACTCCCAATGCTACATTCGGCCTCTGTTAGATGATTAAACTGTAAGTCTGCTTGGATCAGAGCATCTGCCAAAAGCATAAACATAAAGGTTATATTCATATTTCAGGCACCTGTTCGTTTCGAGTTTTCTCCCATTTTCTATGGAGATTATACAAGCTGTATGTGTGCAATTGAATGCTTGTGTTAGCAGTTAATGCACCTTAAAGGAGCTGAGATCAGTAACTAAAAGGGGTGTCTGAATCAAAATACAGAGTACTAGTTCACAATAATTCTGACTAAACTGAGCATAAAATGTAGTTTATAAATAGTATATCTTTTTCCTTTCTTTTCCTAATAATAATGTAAATGGCTTTCAAACAACCCAGCCCATTCATTGTAAATGCACTGGAGATTTAAAAACAATAAAGTAAAGAAAATTACGGGTTCTGCAAATGCTTTTCGCAAGACCTTTTTTTTCTAAGTGCAGTTCCCTATAATGTGCACTAATGACAGGCTCTCTTTGTCCCTCTCTGGATCCTGTTTGTTATTAGATGACTGGGGGTTTATTCTAAAAATTCCATGCTGCCAAGTGCAAATGAACCAAGCTATAAATATATTGCATTCTGGTGTACCAGTGCATCTGGTCCACTCACTGCTGGAACAGGGTTGCATTATAGCTGTAAGCTCACACAGCACCCACTAGAGGTCAGCGTAGTCCGTCATATGTAGTCCAGCTGAGTTCAGTCCAAGAGGAATTAGTTGGAGAGACTGGAAGGCATTCCTGTTTTTGTGTAAACAGGTTCTGAGACACTGGTTGTTAAAATCAAAATCAAATGAATATTGCACATAGAGAATTAATAGTTGTGTACAGTAATTGGCTTTGTGGTCTTTAAGTAGTTAAGTCCGCTAAAATGTGCTTTCCTTTCATCCAACATAGTCTCTGTTATTTTAATCAGTATTTAGAATAGTAATGGCTTATTAAATTCACATGATATGCTAGTAGTCATGCTCCTCTCTGCAAGTTGGCAATGGCTGAAGGCCCTATGAAGAATAACTGACTCATGCAGGAAAGTGCAGCTTTGTTCCAGATTTACTGCAAATGTGTGGCACCTAGAGACTTTATGGGACTGGAGGACCAGTGTGAGAAGATACAATAGTATAAACAGTGATTTACTAGCTTGTAGGCAGACATTTTATTTATTTATGTGTTTATATCTTCAGAAGACCTCCCATCCTGCCAGTGTGAGCTGTGAGATCTGCCTGATAACCAACCAATTAGTTACACATGATTTATGATTGTACAGTGCAATCAGTTGTTGGTTGTTTAGTTAATGTGAGGGAATGTGAGGAAATCTGCATGCAAGTTAAGATGTTCTGTTCTTGGAGGGCCATAGTCCAGTACATTTTGTTGATTTCTCAACATAGTTTTCCAGAAACAAGTGTTCCAGAACAGTTACTTCCACAGAAGTCACCACAATCTAAAGTGCCATTTGCATGTCAAGGCCTGAGTAAGAAGGCAACTCCAGAAGTTACAGAGACTCATCAGATCTCACATCACATCTCAACACAGCCTGAAAGACAAGCCATCTCAAACTGACTGGTTTTACCAGCCTGGACTCAATCATGCTTCAAACGCTCTCTACTGGTCAAAATGTTCCTCACCAATTTTCCCAGCATCCTCACAACTGAAGGTCTCATCCCTGCCCAGCTCCAGATTACCCTGGCCACCTGCATCTGCATCTCCTGGATGTTACTATCAATGCTGCTGTCATTTTGTCTAAAATGCTCTAAAGCAAATCTTCAGTTTGCTGTATGCAATTTGCTTGGATTTCCGTTTAATTTAAATCCATATATTCTATCAAAATGATGGTATAACTTATAAAACAGCCAATAGTTTGTTGTACGCTAGAGTCACCTACCTCATTAAAATATAAAACTATATGAATGTAGAACTAAAATAAAATTAATCAAAGCATTTGTTTTAGTATTAATGTCAATATTTATGTATCTATGCATTGTTACACCACTTGTTTTTATGTGCTTATGGCACATAAATGCCACAAAAACAGTGAGTGTTTCAGTGTTTATATGTTAATTGTTCATTTCCTTTTTTCTTTTTTTTCATAACCAAATCTTTCTTTATTCTCTGTAGGGTAAATCTCTTTATCCAGTTATGTGAAAGAAGATTTTGGGTGGCGCACAGGGTGGCCAGCCAAATATTGGAGATACTACTACAGATGCTGTAGTAGTATCAGAGTTAACCACCCTTACCACCCGCCTGATTCCACCACTGGCTAGGAGAGATCTTTCACTGAGCCCTTCAGTCTTCCCTAGACCTTTCCTCTGAGACCACTACATTACTCTCTTAGCTACTGCTTAGACTACATTGACGGATAATTACTGGCACTCTTCATCATAGCATGAGTGATGATGCCAGTGGTAATGACATGGATGTGGACATGGCAGGCAGCTGTGTGGAGGTGCTGAGGGAGGAGTCACTGAGGTCATTAACCGTGTTTTCATAACCTCATTAAACTGCCATTCTTGGCCGGGTTGTAAGTGCAGTGCGGTGGTGGGAAGAAATTAGGGGTGGTTTACACACAGCCTGTTCTACCGTGAGGAGGTTGAAGAAGGTGGGAGGGGCTTTTTCACTGCACACGAGTGCACACACTTAAAGATGACATGACATGGACATGAAACAGAAATGGAATCTTGCATCCGGCTGCTTGTTTAATGCTAAGATGAATGGAGAGTAGTTTTTAGTGCCTTGGTACTGATGTAAAGCTGGAGTCTATGAGAACTTTCCAGCTATATGCAGCGGAGAACTGCGGCTATTAGAGCTGTTGTCCAATGTCCAAACCTGGTCAAAAAAAAAAAAACCTTATTATTAGCATTTGTGGGATTCCAACACCCAACAGCAATTTACATTAACATTTTTTGGCTTTCTAGATCAAACATAGACATAGTATAATAATAGTTTTACTGCATTTAAAACATGTGGCACCTAGAAACTTCATGGGATTGGAGGACCAGTTTGAGAAGATACAATGATATAAACAGTGATTTTCCAGCTTGTAGTCAGGCATTTTATTTATTTCTGTGTTAATATTTTCAAAAGACCTCTGAGTGAGGCCAGTGAGCTGTTAGATCTACCTGATAACCAACCAATTAGTTACACATGATTTATGAATGTATAGGCATTGAAAATAATGCAATCCATGGATGGTTGTTTAGTTAATGCAGTGGAATGTGAGTAAGTATGCATCCAAAGTAAGATGTTGTGGTCTTGGAGGGCCACAGTCTGGGACATTTGGTTGATTTCTCAGCTTAGTTTTCTATACTTTCCCCAGAAACAAGCATTCCAGAACAATTACTTCCGAGTACTTACTTTACAGAGGTCACCCCGAGCTCCTTATCCATGTAAAGCATCATTTGCAGGTCAAGGCCTGAGCAAGGAGGCAACTCCTTGAGTTACTGTGATTCCTCTGTTCTAGATTAAACACAGACATTTGAAGCTTGCAAAAGACATTTCATGTTTGATTTAAAACAATAACAGACAAGTTAACATATATTGACCTTGTATGTAGCATTTTTACAGTGACTCCTCAGAAAAGTGTAGTGGCACAGTGCTGCCTAATAACCAATTGAAACACATTTGTCAGGCTGCCAATGTTGGTCACTGATGTATCTAGGAATTCCAGTGGGCCTAGAGTAATTGTTTTTCTTGAAATTGCAGCAATTGATAACATGATTGGTTGATTCCACTGTTAGTCCATAATTATATTGATGGTTGATCTGACACGTTAGACCTTCAGTCTAGTTCACAATGTCTTGAGAAGTGGAAGAGCTAGCTTGGCTGTGTCCACCTGAACACCACAGGGAAAAATATTCTTATCTGACAAATTTCCACTCGGTGTGTCAAAAATGTAACCCTTTTGTTTCTGAGCAAACCATGACAATTCTTTTAAATAGAATACAATAAAAATGACAGACTATTAATTTTTTTCAGTTCTGTACCTACACTGTCCACTTTAGCTATGCATGAGAAGAAAGTAGAGAAAATAGTATGTGTGTACGTGATTTCCTGTTCTCATCATTCACACAATCCACTGCCCCCTTTCACCCCACTGAACTAAACTTTCATTAAAACCTACAGACACCCCCCACTATACCCATTTACCCCTTGCAGGCGGACCCCCTGAGCCTAATGCCCCCTACACAGACTCCAGATAAACACACATGGCACCAACACAGTCATATAGGTCCATCTTCCACTCTCTCTCTCTCTTTCTCTCTCTCCTTTCCTCTGTTATTCCATTCCCCCACTCTCATGCTGTGCCTGTTGAGAGAGCCACATTAGCTAAGGGAGAGATGGAGAGCAGATAAAGGAGTGCGAAGCAGAATGGAGTCATTAAGGACGTGTTGATAGAGAAAGTCTGAATTACAGAGAAGGTGCAGAGAGGAGGAGGTGGAAGAGATGGAGAGGGAGGGATTGCACACAAGAGGCCCAGCCATGGAGCCTTTTTAACCCTTCAGCCCATTCTGTTTATGTGTGGACTGCAGATAGCTCAGCCGCTGCCAACACTTTCACCACCATGCTGCCTCATATGAATGAACAGAACTCTCCCTGTCTACTTCGCTTCACTTTCAATAAATAAAGCCACCACTGAAACCTTCTATTAGTCCTTCAACGCCCACAAAGGAGACAGCATTGCTCCAGTGTGGCCCTCCAAGACGTGTGAAGTCAGATCAGCTCTTGAGTACTGGAGAGCCTCATGTTCAGTTTCACCGGTGGTGGACAGTAACTAAGTAAATGTAATTCGTTACTGTACTTAAGTATTTTTTTCGTGTATCTGTACTTTACTTAAGTATTTCCATTTTGGGTGACTTTTTACTTTCACTCCACTACATTTCAAAGTCAAATATCTTACTTTTCACTCCACTACATTTTGTGAAATCTGTCAGACCTGTTGGTCATACCAACCCAGTGCAAGTACACAGTTCAACATCAAATTTTAGGAATGTCTATTCCAACATAAATGATAATCTAACCTAACTTTGTGTAAATAGACCACAATATAGAAATATGTACACATATGCAGTCGTGACTGACGCGTCTTTTTTTCTGAATTTATACAAACACTATTTCATTTTATAGTAAACTAGTTTTGGCTGGAGTCATAATTAATCTTTTAGTACTTTTACTTTCGATACTTAAGTACATTTGACGGCAAATACTTTTGTACTTTTACTCAAGTGGAGGTCTAAAGGGAGGAACTTCTACTACTAACTACAAAATCTACAGGTCATTGTGGTTACTGAAAAATGAGCAAGCTTAATAACTAAGAGACAGCCCTAAAGTGAAACCCCTTAAACCCTAAGGGCCTGTATGTGGACCCACATTTCATCTGACATTGTACTCATATAGTGGACAATTGTCCTAATGTGCTATGTAACTGAAGTCTTTTTTACTTGAGACACAAACCACAGCCAACTATATTTATAATTTACCTTTTGAATTATGTTTCCTATGTGTATAATATTATTATTGGAATTTTACTTTCTAATGATAATTTTTTTTTCTTTCCACACACAGGCCACATTTCAGTTCCTTGCTCTAACTATAACAATAAAACGTAAATATTAGTGTAATAATACATCCAGAAAAATAGTTCTCAAAATTAATAACTGAACAGGAGCTGACCATGTCGGTGAAAAAGGACATTTTTTCCTTGCAGGCAGCTGGATCTGGCAGGGCGACAGTTGGCGGGCTGTTCTGGAGGATCAGAGGGATCAGGGTGGGAGATCATGGATGAAAAACAGAGATCAGCTGGGCTCTCCTCCGCTCCACTCCTTGGCTTTCTCTGGCACAAGTCACCTCTCTGCTAATACCAGGCTCCGAGATGCCGGCAAACACCAGTGTATCCCACACCACCTATAGGGATTAAAATACTTTGGCATGTCGGTCTGACTCAGCAGGGCAAACGAGAGGAGAGGGACGGCTCACTTTCAAAAGATTCTCATATATACATTATTTGTTTAAATATGTATTGGGTGTATGCAATGGAACATACCAAATGCAGTGGCTTTCTCCCCTTTTCAGCCCCTCTTGATGTGAAAGAAACCAGGCCCAGCAAAGAGGGAGAAAAACAGTGAGCTCTGGTGAAACTGCCACCAGATGGCAATATAGAGCCATTCAATGGAAGAGTCGACCAACATCCCTGTACTGGGATAGACAACACTTTTTAAAAAGATGGTTCTTCAAGGGTTCTTTAGTAAAGAAAATGGTTCTATATACAAGTGTGGACAATCAAACAAACTCAAAAAACACCTTTTGTGTGATTAAAGGTTTCTTTGCATTGTGAAATGGTTCTTCAGATTGATGATGAATCTGCTGTCTATAGTTCTATTTAAAAAGGGTTCTATGTTACACCAAAAAGGGTTCTCCCATTGTTACGAGCTTGATATTATAATACTAAAAGAGCACTTTTTGGTGCTATATAGAACCATTTTCAAAAAGGTTCCATACAGAACCATTTACAACTTATTCTTCACCAACCTTAAGAACCCTTTCATGATGCAAAGAACCATTTTCTTTGCTAAAGAACCCTTGAAGAACCATCTTTTTTCAGAGGTTACTGTTTAAAAATATATTACATTTTAGTTAATACGCTCTCAGAAATAAAGGTTTGAAAGTATCACTGAGGCAGTACCCCTCTTGTCACTGGGGTGGCACCCTGAAGGGTGCATCTCAGTACCTTTAGTCAGGGAACATAACTGTACCATAATCATTTCAATCCATTGAAATGATATTTTCTAAGTTGTATTGGATCCACACCCCGTCTCGATTCCAGGCTTTTTACTGTAATCTTCTGTTTTAAAACAGTAGGTTATGAAAATATACAAATATGTACTTATCACCTGGAAAAACTTATTTAAGGTTCACAATTGGACCTTAAGACCACTGTTGCACTTTGAAGGTACCTTTACTTTGTTTGTACCTTTATGAACGAAAAATGTACCTGCATAGAACCTTTATTCCTAACAGCATATATTTATAAGATGTAGTAATTAGAGAAAGTGGCATATGTAGATTCATAAGATTCTTTGATGAGACAGAAAGGTGCTTTCAGAAAGACACATGATGGTGGGTGGAATATCAGGGCTGAGCTGGCATTTGACCTGAAACTTTTAAAAGTATTGGGGTGATGGCCCACCATTTTCTGATGCAGCAGTGGGGAACCCTCAGGGCCTTCTAGCTTGTTGCATTTAAACTCTCAAGTATTATAGTATTTCTCTTATTTCATTGTTTGTCTGGTTGGAAGTAATTGTCCAGTCTTTATATTCTTAATTATTAGTGGTATCTAGGTAAATACAGCCAAGCTAGCAGTCCCATTGGTTATAGCCCTGTGTCAGAGTAACCACTAATACAATCAATAACTGACTGAAGTGAACCAGTCATGCTTTAATGCTCAAAGGGTGGAACCCAATTTGTGTAAAAAAAGAAAAAAAAAAAAAAAGTGCTCTAGGCCTTCTGTGAGTTCTAGATCATCAATGCATGTGAGTATGAGCGGTAGCCTGACCAGTGTGTTTCAGTTCATGTTAGAAAAGGAAAACTCTGTCTCTGTGTTCTTTCTTGGCTCTGGGATCTTTACTGGGTCACTGTAAAACTGCTACAAAGTAAATTAAAGGCTGATATGTATATTGCAAGCTTCAAATAAAACATGAAATGTCTTTTACAAGTTTCAAATGTTTGCATTTAATCAGGAATGGCCAAAAAATGTTCAGGTGAATCGCTGATAGCTTAGCACTAACAATATGCTACTGGAATTTTTGATGGGGACTAGCATAAATTAGCATTATTGTAGATGTATTTTCTTATATATTTTATCCTAACACTTCTTTTTGTACCATCATGAGAAGCAGTAAGTTGATTACACTAGGATTTTGATTGGTCAATGTCAACAATGGAATTTCAAATATTTAAAAAAAAATTTTTTTGTAAAAAATTTTAACATTGAAAGTAAATTTTTGTGGTTATTTTGGGTGGGCCGGTGATAGAAGTGGGTAGGCCTAGGCCCACTGGGCAGTGGTACTCCTGTACCTGGATTGGGAACCACTGATCTAGGCTAAATGTCATGCTTGAAGTAAGTTTTATTGAGACAGTCTTTTTTCAGTCAGAGACGATAGAGGAGATCCTCTCTTTCTGCTCTTCCACAAGCACACTTTAGGCAAGCCAAGGATTGTTTTTTCACAGAACAATTAATTGTGGTTTCACAACATTTGGAGTTGCGGTCGCACCCCAGGACGCAGCTATGGACTCAAACAGAGAAACCGTGCTAATCTCTGTCCTTTACAAACCCTCTCCTGACCTTCCAGTCCCCTCAACTATTTTAGGCCGATCAGACTTCTGTGATAATCTGGAAAATGTAAATTTAAACTGTAAAAACAAACTAAATTTCTGATCACATGCTAACTGCTCCCAGCTGTGTTATCCAGTCCTCCAAGCGGCCAGCCCGGGTGCTGACAAGCAGCTGAGCAGAGGAAAATGAATTAGTAGACCTGTTTATAAGTTAAAGATGTGACCTGTAAAAAAAACAGATTCTGTCAAAAAGCTCAGTAAAGAGCATGGCATGCCACAAAGGACCTGTGGGAGATATGGAAGTTGTCAAAATCAAGTTCAGGGTCTAAGTTTAGAACACAGGGCGCTGTGTGTATATCAGTAAAGTGAGTTTATCTACACTCTCTTTGTGTAGGTGCATTGTGGATAATCCCTGAGGTGTGAGGTGAGGGATCTTGCTGTTGGAAATATCTTGCTGCTGGATAAATTTTACCATACAGCTTTACTGTTCGCCTCTCACTGCATGTGAATCCGGAATGTTTTACATGTGGATCTAATAGTTTTAGTTATTCCTCATTAACTGTTTTATGTGTCTACATTATGTTCTGTTCTGATATTCTATGTTATGTGTTAGGCTAAAGTGAAGACTTGATGTAGATGAAGATGAAATCGCCTTGGCATTGATAGAATGAGTGTTAGTCCTTGTGTGCTTCCTTACACTGAAGTCTGTTTCCGAGTCAGCTTTACTCTGGGCAAAAAAATTCCGAAAACTACTTTCTAATGTTTAATGGCCTATTTTTTAATCCCTGTAGCCTTTTTATTGAAGTTCTGTAGTGGGTATTCACAGAATGGAAGACAATATTTAATCATTTTTAGTATCAATTAATCAATACTTTTCCAGTGACTCTGTTATCACATTAACTCAGACACTACTTTTTCTCTATGTGCAAAATTATGTGACTATGTTGAGCTGCTAGCGAGCAATGGGGTGAAAAGGGAGGGGAGAGAACCTCCTGCTGTGAAAACATTTCACACCTCTCCACAAAGATGGCCATATTGAGATAAAACAGACAGTACAACTGCAGCTTCCTCTATAAAAATATTATAAACAACAGCCATAAAAAGCGCTTAAAGACAATGAACATACTTTTATTAGTGTTGACTTGCTTTCTCACCTACAAAAGACAAAAATCCAGTTAGTTTTCAGTTTTGTGAATTGTACACATTTGCAACACAATATATTACATCAATGTTAGTTATATAGTATTCTTTCTTACTCTTTATTCTACTTTTATTTTGTTTGGGCCTTGGTTAAATACTTATTAATAGTGTGTGTGTTTATCTGGTCTGTTCAGTATGTTACATGTCACACATGTGTGCACTCAAATCCCTCTATGTAATAATTTATAACAGTATTGGTGAAAGAAAGTGATTCTGATTCTGTAACTAAATAAAAATTCATTTTCAGTTGATATGTTCTTTACACATGAAATTAATGCAACAGCAGCACTGAGCAACCACATCATTAAAGGTGCAGTATGTGATATTTAGGGGGGGATCTTTTAGCAGGAATATAGTATACAAGACCATGTTTTCATTAGTGTAAAATCACCTGTAACCATGAACCATTGTGTTTTCATTAGCTTAGACTGAGCACTTCATATCGACATAGCGAGCGGGTGCTCTTCCAACAGAGGCCCCCATGCTGGCTCTATAAAGTCTGTTTCATCTTTTTACATTGAAGATGTGGAAAGAAGAAAAATCAGTGGTTGCTGCCGGTGCTGGCTAATCATTCTGTGTTGACAGAAGTTTGAAAACCCAAATTTGGACAAATGGAGAATCATACATGTTATTTAGCACAAGGAAAACAAAGAGAACCCTCATTGCACAAACATGATGGCCATTGTAGGTTCGACTACACATTTGGAAAGAGAGGAGTAATAGAAGGGTATTCTGTTGGTTGCGCTGTGCAACTTCACCACTAGAGGCCACTATGTCTTACACACTGCACCTTTAACACAGAAGAGCAGATTAAATAACCACATCAGCATTAATAACCATTTTTTAAATTTAAAGAACGTGTATGTAATGTAAAGGTAAAGTAAATTGGTTATTTCTGTTGCAGTACCATGGATCCAAGCCAACCACCATGTAATAACTTCTAAGAGTGCTATAAGCCTTAACATTAATAACTGAATAGTTATAGGGCGGTTTTTCTGTGGGTTGTCTGTGCATACATGTGCACACATGCACCTTAGCTTAACCACTTATATTATATGAGCAGGAGACCACAGTTCAGTGTATTAATGAGGAACACAAACACACAGGCACTACCACTGCTGCCGCCTTGGTCCCTGTTGTTCATGCTATAGGAAATGAGATGCTCTGCCACGTGTGCCGAGACATAACACGGGTGTGGAGGGCCCTCAAGCTGTAGCCCGGCCCCTGGGAGGCCAGAGCCCAGTCTGAATCCGCTCCTTCCTCCCCTCACACGGGTGAGAAAGCACCCTGATCAAAGCCTGGCCTCACCCGTGCTCAACAACCCAAAGTGCCTCCAACATAAACAGGAAAGTCGGCTTTCATGAAAACACCAAATCGTTTTCCATTTTTCTCCTGAACTATGGTGGGTCTAATATAAACACTAGTGTTGGGTCCTGCTAGAGGACAATACCCAAACCCCAGCAAGGTCAAAGGCCAAGAATGGAGATGAATGGGTAGAGCGGTTTGCGTGACTACTTGTGGCTGTTTGTGCAGCTTCTAACGCGAAAACAATGTCAAATCAATGCTGTCTTTATACCAAAACATCACACTGATGATAGCATCTATCCGACCTACAACTGGACCCATTTTCACTCGGGAAAATATATATAAATATGTGTGTGAGTGATTGGGTGAAAGAAAAGAGTGCTATGGTCTGAGATATAAAGATCAAAAGAAAGTTCTAACATACATTGTTTACAGTCCTCTACATCAGTACAGCTATACTTCAAAGTGGACATTCAGGAGACTATAGACTCTATTCTTATTAGAGAGAGAACTAAGAGGGGGGGGGCTGCAGAGCCCTCTATTCAACCAAGAAAAGCAAACGTTCTACTGAAGTTTAAAAATTCCCATTAAACGTACAATGTGTAAGATTTAGGGGAATATTTTAACAGAAACAGAACATAGTATACAAAACCATGCTTTCATTAGTATATAATTACACATAACTACAAATTGGGGTGAATCTCTTTAGCTTAGAAAAAGCCCCCCATATCTACGTAGGGGGCAGGTCCTCTTCCAACACAGGTCACCATGTTGCACCACCATGTTTCTATAGAAGTGGACAAATCAAACACTGGCTCTGGTTTTTAGGTTAAAGTGGCAACTTGATTTGGTGGCACTACGGCACGTGTTGGAAAATGCAAAAAGAAGAAGAATCAGTGGTTGCTGCCGGTGCTACATTTTGTGTTGTAAAAAGCAGGAGAACCCATATTTTGACAAATGGAGAGTCACACTTATTATTTATATAGGGGTATTAACTTGGTTGCAATCTGCAACTTCACCACTAGAGGCCTCTAAATCTTATACACTGCACCTTTAAGATAAGATAAGATAATCCTTTATTAGTCCCACAGCAGGGAAATTCACAGTATTACAGCAGCAGCAGAGTAACAGGAGTAAGGCACTCAGTAGTAGAAACGGGAAACAGTATAAACCTTATCAATATTATAAATAATAAAAATTAAAGCTAAATCTCTAGACTATTTACAACAAAATAAGGATAATAATAAAATAAAATAAAATAACAATTAAATTAACAATGCATATTGCAAAAAGAACATTGGATGTATCTTATATCAAGTTCCAAAACAACATTCCTGAAAACATTCCCTTACATTAGCTGGTCCAGAGACTAGTTCTTAATCTAATCTTTAACGACCCACATTCTCTGAGCAGCACTGCTGCCCAAACAACATGTTGAGTAAAACAACATTACTCAATTAGGCAATGCATATTTACCCAACACTGGTAAAAAAGGAAAATTAATTTAAATATGCTGACTTGCTTTCTAAAACAAAAATATAGGCAGAGGCGAATCCTTACCTAATACAGACTCAGTGACCACAAAATGAGAAATGTTGATGCAAAAGGTCTCAGCTACCAAGAATGGAAATACTGTGGTCACTGTAGAACAGGTAAGGTAGAGGTGGAGATGCACCACCTGCTAAACTGCCAAGAGTATGAGGTTATTAAAAATGAATGTATTAATCATTTAAACAAAATCTGAACATTTAGAAACGTGAGGATTTGATTATTTAAAAAAAAAACTTTGTTATTATGTATGCAGTACTGTGCAAAAAGAGACTACTCTTTATTTCATTTCCAGTGAAAACATCCTTTAAGTAGCCTACAAGGTATTAATGTTTAGCAGGAGATTAGATATAAAAATCTACCGGCATAAAGAAATGAAAAGTGAAAAAAAAACAGGAGTTTCCAAAACTACATTTTGAATTCAACCATGCAAAGACCTGTTAGACCATCAAAACTGTCTCTGTCAGAAAAACAGCACTTAAAGCTTTCATCTTTGAGAGGGAGGAGAAAATCTAGCTGCTTCAGATCTGAAAACATCCACAGGTGTTTCTGTCCATCCTTTTTCCTTGAAAAACATTTTCCTGAAAAGAAGAGAAGCTGTAATAAAGGCAAAGTGGACACTAAATACTGAAAAGTTTGACTATTTGGTTGTTGAGGCCTCTGTATATATTAAATATGTTTTTTCCTGATGCTAAAAATGAAATAACTTTTACTGAAAGGACAATTTATTTGAAAAAAAAAAAAGATAATTGACATTTTATTTTTCTTATAGTTTGTATAAAGGAATTGTAATAGTTCATAGTTTTCATTTTTGCATATATACAGCCATATGCAAAAGTTTGATTAAACTTCATTTCTAATTATTTGCTGAGTCTAACATATTAGAAAAAAATGAACAAAATATATAACGTGCCGTCACTTGTCTAAAGTCCAGCCTTGGGGCCGAATGCAGCCTGTTTTAGAGTGTGTAAGTGGCTCACCGGCCATTACATTGTAATTTTATCCTTTCACCTGATGCTGGCAGCAGCACCGTAAAATCACATTGTTGTGTAATTAAAGCACAAACTTAATACTGAGATTTTGGCAAGATATAAGTTTGATTACTTTTTTTTTATTGAGTAAAATTCTTGTCTAATATATCAAAACACTGTCATATCATTAGATATGAAACAAAGCATAGATGTTGCAATATTCAGAAGAGGGCATAGACATTAAAGCAACTGCAGCTACCCGGATCTCTCAGCTGCAGTTAGTTCAGTCAAAATAATATCATGGCTATTAATGCTGTTTATTCTGCTCTTTCCATTTAAGAAACTGATCTCTGAATGCTGTTGTTGCATGTACTTCACATGTATAGGTCATGATCTAAAAACAGTTCAAAATGTGTTTGTCTCACAAATGATACTTTTGAACAAGTAAATATTGAATATGCATATAGTTAATACATTCGTCATGTTTAACAAGTGAGTCATTTGATATAACTGCTTATCAAATCAAATTGCTCTGAATGAGCAATCCAACAACAAAGAAAGTCTAGTGCATGTTTTATACAGTGATAGGAAACACGAAAAGCTCAGATTCGCGCTCACGCCGTAACTCCTCTAAACACATTTAAGGAGTCAAATTCTCAGAATGGATCACTCCATTCGACTGCTCTATATGGCGGTATTTTTCGTATTTTGAAATGTTGATATTTTTAATTCTTTGCAAATTCTATTTCAGCCCTTAGGTGTTTTGACATGGTCTAATCTTGCCCTTTTTGAAAAAAGTTTAGACACTCCTGCTGTAAAGGATTTGTTTAAACGTAATGAACAAAACATGTAATTTGACCACGGTGCCAAAACCTTTGTATGTGCTTTGACATTACAAGGGTAAAGTGAATTGAATAGAGGGAGAAAGTATGCAAGAGAGCATGAGAGAGAGAGAGAGAGAGAGAGAGAGAGAGAGAGAGAGAGAGAGAGAGAGAGAGAGAGAGAGCGAGAGATTCAGTTGGGTGATTAGATTTCCAGTAATAGACTCAGAACTACTGTATAATTTCTTCATCAAGCCATAGGCAAAAGAAGGATCAAGCTCAAATCCACAAAAGATTTGGCTGCTGTGCTGTGAAAAGAAAACGACCCAGTTTAAAATCAGATCCAATTGTGGGTGGAGAGAAAGCACACACATCTTATCACGGGCAATGAACTCATTCTCTGTGCTAATCCGGCCGACCAGCAGGAAGAGGACCAACTCAGACGTGTTCTCTACTTCAGTGTGGCAGCATTTGGCTGCGAGTCTCTGTGAGTCTGGGCTGGGTGGGAGTGTGTATGTGTGCAACAACTTTTGGCTGAGAAATTCTGGAGATGGAACAGACCTCAGTTACACAAATGCTAGCACACACATAGAATATAAAGAGAGTGCAGTGAAACACGAGCTAACAGCTTTGCATAGATGCCATAACCTCCCAAAGACTTCGTTCATGCAGCATGGCCTGCTCCATCTCTTACAGAGTGCTGATTTTTCATGGAGACATAGCTTCAGCTCCCACTTATTACTACCTCTCAGCAGTAGCAGGCCTGCTTTCTACAACTCACAGCTTCCAATGGCAATGGAAAAGCATTTAATATTGAGCAAAATTACTCACTTCCGCTCTGCCTGTGCTGTACAGCTTATTCTCATTGCTGCAAGAGGGTTAATGTGGGGCTGCAGTGAAGAAATCTGGAAAAAAAAATATGGTGAAAATTCAGATTTCACAATGGTTGCTACTATTGTTCAGCTATGCCACAAATATTTGTACATGTTAATAGATGAATGTGTCATACAGGACCAGTAACCATGTAAGCACATCTGTTTAAGATTACTTAACTAGCTGACGTGGCTTGAAGTAGGTGTGTGATTGTAGCATTAGGCCTGTAGTTACATGCTAATCAGGTACTGTGCAATAAAATCATTCAGAAAACCACACAGTGCAGGCCTTGTGGTGTAGAAACTAAATGTCTAAATATATTATACGAGGCCAGCCTTTCAAAGCACTGGTTCATTAGATGACATTTGTATAATGTGCAGGTTAACGATTCATTTTCATTACTGCAAAGCAAGTTGTTTCTCTGTTAAAGTGTGGTCATGTTGCTCAAATCCAGCAGGTTTAGCTTGTTCTTTTTTCAAATTGTGATCATTTACAAACCAGCTCCAGAGTTGGTATACAGATCTGGACTAGAAAAAGTGGTATAGATCAGCATTATTGTATTTTGGATGCTGGTATGCTGGTCAACCAGCAAGACCATGCTGGGTGCCCAGCTGACCCAGCACCAGACCAGAACATAGACCAGCTGAGATCTGCATGGAATTAGTTTTTAAGAGTAATCAAGAATCAAGGCTATTCTGTGAATAGCAGAACAAAGAAATATAGCTCTGTTGGAAATTTCATATTTACAAGCATACATGAACGGCACCACATATTTACTCAGATTTTTCAATGGAACCTGGGTTGGGAGTGTCAAAAAAAAGATAGCAGTCATTGCTACTGTAAACCAGTTGTGTTTTAGTTACTGAGCAGCTACACATAAGACTGCAGTCAAAAACAACCCACATGCACAAATACAAATGAGCAGTTATGCAAAATAAGCATATCTTACAATATCTGCATATCTTACAGCATCCTTACAATATCTGAAGTCATGTGTAGAAATTTCTGGAAAGGATTTGAAGGCAGCATAACAGTGGATGCAGAGTTGGCTAGAGTAATGATGAAACGGAGGTGACAGCAAGCCCAATTTTTTTTCTTAATTTTTTTTTTTAATTCAGCCAATGTAGCTTGTGTGTGATTGTTTGTGTGTGATTATCTCTTGTTTGATTCGTAACAGAATACTGAAACTTCATAAAGTGCTACTTTAAAGTAGAACTATGTAAATTTTTTATTATTAAAACTGAAAGAAGTAGTATACTGAGGTAGGAGAAAAAACACTTTAAAATATTGTGTGCATGCTCTGCTGTGAAACCTGAAATAATAATAAAAAGTCAGAAGTGTCGGGACGGATTTTGCAGTAGTTTTTCAAACCACATCATACGTCTTTACATTTTAACATCACACAGACTCAAAAAGAAGGCCTGCTTCAATGCTAAGGTTTCTAATGCAAAATGAACACTATACTGATGGAGATACTGTTGACAGTTGTAGAGAATACACTTACATCCACAGAAGAAACATCCTGCAACACCTTTTCAACTTGCTCACAATCCTTAGAATCATCCGTTTGTTGGGATCTGAAGAACAACTGATGATACAAAATATTCCTCCCTAAGTTGTGTACAATTATGCATTTCCACCAGAGAGGTCTCCAGATCCCCATAAGTTACATAGTGTTGCTTTAATCTTCTCAGCGCTGATTTCAGCGTGTAGCTTGACTGTGGCTGTGACGAAAAAAAGCTTACTGCTCCATATTTCGACATCCTGATTGGCCAATGAAAGTGAATTTCTCATTTCATTTGCATAACCTCCAACTGACTGCTGCGGCAACATTCAGCAACCTCTTTAAATGTTTCAGCGTCTGTTTAAAAAATGTCCACTGCCACCACTGATGCCAATTAGTGTGCTTTAAACTTCCCTGACTTGTTTGCTATATTAGTCTCATAGCTCCAGTACAAAACTACAGAGCAGAGGCAAACTTCAGACACCAAACATCTTTGCTTTTTGCCTACATTTAGTGTCTGGAGAAAGCTGTGTAAATGAGATTTTTGGTCAAACTGTGGTTTATTTGAGAGAAGACACAAGCAGAGAAGGAGAGGTGAAGAGATTAAGCTGACGCCATTCCACACACATTAGATAGATGGTGCTTCTGGAAACTTCCTCTCTCTGAAGGAGTCTTGGCGAGCACAGAGGAGGACTGGCTCATTGCCAGGGCGATGGAGAAACAGGCCTGATTCTACACTGAAGTCTCTTCTGGTCAGTCAACTGGATGCGCTGGTGGGTTATTTCAGTGTGTATGTGTGTGAACTCAGTATGACACCAGTGCGGTCTGAGACTGAGAGCTTATCCCTCTAACTCTCGCTTTCACGCTCTCTTTCTCCTAGTCCCTCACTATCCCTCATTCTCTGGCCGCTTCCTCGGACTCCCACTGTGCCTTCCTCGGGCTGCGTGGACATTACATGAAGACTTGTAGCTGTATCTACTAAGGGAGCATGTCTATGTTCCCATTGCCTCAGCCTCTTAATACGATACATCTTGACACAATGTGATGTATTATGATAATAAATGAATGTATTTCTTAGGTCTGTGTTAGGGTCCTGGCCCACCAAACATCAGGGAACAACAAGAGAAGGGGGGAGGGGCGGGGGGTGGTTGTTTAATAGGAATGCAAGATAGCCTCAGTAAGCTACTTAGCTGGCTAAAGGAACTTTGTAATGCAGACCTTTTTTCAAAAAGTCAGAGCAAAGCATAAGTGTAGTGAAAAAATAGAATATCAGAATGTGCACACCTCTAAAAATATCAGCAGTCTGGATTGTTCCTAGAGTAAATTGATCATGTAGTGAATGTTTGGTGATACTAATACATACACTGTGTGCACAATTATTAGGCAAGTGAGTGTTTTGACCATATTATCATTTTTAGGCATATTTTCTAACTCCAAGCTGGATAAACTTGAATGCTTAATGGATTTAAGCATAGCAGGTGATGTATATCTATGTAATGAGGGAGGGTGTGGCCTAAAGAGGTCAACATCCTATATCAAGGTGTGCATAATTATTAGGCAGCTTTATTCTTTAGGCAAAATGGGCCAAAAAAGAGATTGAACTGACTCTGAAAAGTTAAAAATGACCAAAAGTCTCTCAGAGGGATGCAGAACTCTTGAAATTGCTAAGATATTGGGGCGTGATCACAGAACCATCAAATGTTCTGTTGCAAATAGTCAACAGGGTCGCAAGAAACGTGCTGAGAAAAAAAGACGCAAAATAACTGCCCAGGATTTGAGAAGAATCAAGCGGGAAGCTCCCAGGAACCCATTATCTTCCAGTTCTGTCATATTCCAGAACTGCAACCTAGCTGGAGTATATCAAGAACTACAAGATGTTCAGCGCTCAGAGACATGGCCAAGGTAAGGAAGGCTGAAACCCGACCACCACTGAACAAGACACATAAGCTGAAGTGTCTAGACTGGTCCAAGAAGAATCTGAAGACAGATTTTTCAAAGGTTTTATGGACTGATTAAATGAGAGTGACCCTTGACAGACCAGATGGACGGGCTCATGGCTGGATCAGTAACGGGATAGAGCTCCACTTCGAGTCGGACCCATGCAAGGTGGAGGTGGGGTACTGGTATGGGCTGGTATTATTAAAGATGAGCAGGTTGGAACTTTTCGGGTTGAAGATGGGCTCAAAATCAACCCCCAAGCCTACTGCCAGTTTTTAGAAGACACTTTCTTTAAGCAGTGGTACAGGAAGAATCTACATCTTTCAAAAAGATGCAGGACAATCCTCCATCACATGCATCCAAGTACTCCTCTGCATGGCTCGCCAGTAAAGGCATTAAAGATGAAAAACTTATGACATGGCCCCCCTTCCTAACCTGACCTGAACCTAATTGAGAACTTGTGGGCAATTCTTAAACAGGAGATTTACATTGAAGGAAAACAGTACAGCTCTCTGAACAGTGTCTGGGAGGCTGTAGTTGCTGCTGCACAAAAAATTGATCGTCAACAGATCAAGAAACTGACAGACTCCATGCATGGAAGGCTTATCACTGTTATTGAAAAGATGGGTGGCTATATTGGTCACTAATTTTTTTTTTTTTTCTCAGAAATGTTCATTGGAAAGCTTTGAGTTGTTTGTTTATAATTCTCACTTGAACAGATGAAAATAAAAAAGTGAGATGGGAAAATGTGTTTTTCATTTAACTGCGTAATAATTCTGCACCATTATAGTTGCCCAATAAATGTGCACATATAGATATTCTCCTAAGAAAGCCAAAACTTCACTTTATTTTTCTTAAACATTCATGTTTGAGGTTTATTAACATTTTGTATTAACCGAGAGCACTGGAGCTGGTCATTAATAAAAATAATCCAAAATAAGACTTGCCTAATAATTGTGCACACAGTGTATGCTTTTTATAAAGATCTGGCTTTAGTGCAAGTTATTGGATAAAGTCTCCAGTATACACAAACAAATTTATGAATATAAGCTCAGAGATATTAATAATATGAATAAAATTGTCAGTAGCTGTGTAAAAAGGCTAGACAAGTGTTAGCTAGATACTTTGTCCCATACTGTATTTATCTGATTTTGCTCTAGCCTACCTTACCAGTTAATGCCAATGTCAATGTCAATTTATTTATAGAGCACATTTTACACAACGGTCCCCCCTCTGTTTCAGCCTCAACTTGGGGACCACCAGCCGAAGCTGATCGGCAGATCTTAGGGCCCGTGCCGGAACATAGGGCACAAGCAATTCAGCCAAATAGCTGGGAGCTAACCCATGCAGAGGCTTCTACACTAAAAGCAAAAGTTTATACTGTATTCTAAAAACAACTGGGAGCCAATGGAGTGAAGCCAAGACCGGAGTAATATGTTCTTTCCGGGATGTACGTGTTAAAAGCCTCGCTGCAGCATTTTGCACCAACTGTAGTTTAGCAACCAACAAATGACCAGCACCAATGTATAGTGAATTACAATAATCGAGTCTTGTGGAAATAAAGGCATGAATTACTGAGAAAGATAAAAACGGCTTAACTTTGGATAGCTGTCTGAGTTGGTAAAAACTGGACTTAACTACCGCCTTTATCTGCTTGTCAAATATAAAACCCTGATCGAATATAACACCCAGTTAGCATAGGCTAAGCTGATACAATGTCTGGGTAAGCTTATGCTGTTGCATGCCTGCTTTCTTATGCTCCTGCGAATTGCCAGCCCCTTTTTTAGGTTGATTATAATGTGTAAGCAATTTCATTTTTGGTCACTATTATTTGGTCACTGTCCAACCACAAAGCTGTTTCCATTCCTGTAAAGTAGCTTCAGCCCATGCCTGTGTTCTCATTATCAGAGGCACTTCATAAGCTACATGATTATATGGGAAGAGGGCTTTTGCCTATAGAGTGGTGGAGGTATAGGATATGTTAATCTCAACTTTGGAAAAGCAAATCAATGGAAAAAGGCCTGAAAATGTTTATAGGATATCCGTTAAATAGACCAACATTCTGTAACATCGGTTGTGCTTTGGACCCCTTTCCTGTGCAGATGAATCGGATGACATTTAGTGCATTGAAAGAGTATTGAAACAGAACTCAGTCCCAACTTGGTGAAGGACAATGTAAGTGAATTATTTACTATCATATATTCATCAGGATGGTGCTTGGTGCTGATTTTGCTTCTGAGACCTAAACATCAAGCCAGATCTTCTTTTTGAGCTTGTGCATTGTGATATTAATATGATCAAAGGCAATGGTCTGAGAAACAAAATAATCTTATTATTTGAGGCCTTACAGGGAAACTTACTGCAGCACACGGACACACAAACCGTATAACATGCCAACACAAGGTTGCTGGAGATCACCTGACTTCAGTATTGCGGATTTTAAGTAGCATCAATGTGAAAATTGACAGGCTGTTGGGATTTACTGCCCATAAATTCAGAAAAAATGAATAATTCTTAGAAGAAGAAGACGCACTTTGAAAATTGCCAAAGCACTGTTTGTGAGAAGGTGCACGAGAAGAAAGGAAGAGTGACCAGAGGAAGAGATTATTTCAGCAGAGAAGGTGTGTGATTAAGCTTCTGCTTTATTGCCGTTATTTCTTTTTAGCTCGTCCACAAAACAGTGATAGCTCCAAATGCATGTATTTTTTTCAAGGTGATTGTCTTAACAGTTTGTCCATCAGCTCTTTCTGTTCTTCAGGGGGGAATTTCTTCTTGTCTGCTGTCCTTCGTGTGTACTGGTCAAAATGCTTTAGGTAGATTTAAATGTTTGTTGTACATCATTCAGCTTGTTTGATATTGTTGAGATTCCAGCTCCAGTTATTAGGTTATTCAGATTTTTTTTTTTTTGCTTAGACTGAAAGTGCATGTTTGTGTTTGAGATGCATATCTGTATTTAGTGCTCTGAAAATACTCTAATGCTCTTATTTTATCTAGTTAGCCACTGTTATTGACTCGGAATGATGACCGCAGTCACATGTGAATTCCCAATGAAGTGCAATTAAAAAAAAAACAAAAAACATCAACAATTGTAACGAATCCCGATCTGATTGGTCTCATTGTAGTCATATGGCCATGAATTGATGTTTGCAACTGAGGTGCATGATTTATGGCCATCATAAACATTAAGCAAATATTTTACATAAAACTTATTTAAAAGACATAATAATATACTTTAACTAATTATTTTCATTAGAAGCCACCCAATTTGGATAAATCCAAAACTGATTTAATTGAATTGCATAAGACCTTTTAGAGTTTTCCCCTAAATCTGAATCTCATTAGGAGGCAGTGTGCAATAGTACCAAGAAAGGCATCATCAATCAGGAAACTGCCTCAGCTGGCATGGTGGACATGAAATGGCTCTTTATTTTTCAAAGTCTCCCACCATCCTGTTATTCAGTGCAACTGCAATAAAATAGTGATGCTCATTAACTTACTTTGTGTTTTTAATGTTTTTGACCACATATTAATGTTTCATTTTGCTTATTTAGAGAGATGTTCTACACAACACCAGTGATCCAGCCAGCTAGCATCCTTGCCTAGTCTACTGTCATGTTAACAAGTGCAATAGGTAGATTAAATAAACAATGGGAAAGATTTATTGTGAAGCAGTATATAAAGATGTATTCCATTAATATTCAAATCAACAGTGACCTCGACATATTGGCATAGCATGAAGTGACTGATGATGGTTAGCATGAGAGCTGCACCTCAATAGGAATATTGTGCACATAAACATGTGCTTTAATTAGTAGTTCAGTTTCGAGTGAATAGAAAATCAGACCTGGGAATTTGATCACAGCTGAAAGTTTTGTTTATTTCTTTCACATTAGATTTTAAAGTTTACATGCGTTGTGTAATGTGACTCAGCAAATACTGTTTAATGCAGTTTGGGCTACAATAAATGTTTGTGAATTTAACATGTTTTGTCATTTAATACATTTACTAAGAACTGCACTGTGAGTACAGAAGGTACTATTAAATCTTTAGAAATACATAAATGTGATGTAAAAGTGTTGCATAAATCCTACAAGCACTTCTAATTTAAACATTATTTAATCCATTCAGGTTTACTGAACATGATGGAGTTCACACTGCTCTGAAAAAATCAGATCTGATTCACAATTAAATAAAAGGATTAGATTTGCTTCTCTTCAGCTGCATAATTCGGATGTGGCCACAAATGAACCATGATGAAGAGATACTCATGGACCACTGGTCATTTCTGAATGAAGACAGATCTACAGATGGTGGAGGAGATGTCTATCTACGCTACTGAAGATGTGTGAAGCGTATTCCTGCTGTGACACTCCTCAGCCATGAGCTGGGATTTTTTAGTTTTAGCTCAGTTCATGATATATGTTAGCCATGTGGCTGAGCTGCGCAGTATGAGCCGAGCTGTCATAGGTGTGGCTGCATGAAGAACGACTTCTTCACACTAAGCCAAAGCTTAAGTCTCTTTCCAGCTGCTCCTTTCCACATCCAAAGCACATTACATCCCAACCGGTCAAGAGCCAGCATCGCTCAGCCACAGCACTGGAAAAGACATAAGACACACACATCTGAGATTAGATTTCCCTTTATACTGAGATATAAAAAGAGAAGGGAAAAACTTGCCCTGGAATGCACCTCAGACGACCATCTTTCGGTTCACCGTGAGCTCCGCGAAAGGCAGTTAAAGCTTAAACTTGTGACGGAGTCAGAGGAATTCAGAATGTGGCACTTTAAAGACCTTGCTTTAAAACATTTACACCACAAATGACAGAATTTATTAGAGCAAAGCGTGAAGCCAGGCAGGTTTATATTGAGGAGATTTTAAACATACCTCCTACCCTCCCCCTCAACTTCCAAAACCCATGTCCTTCACTTCTGAAGTCATATGCATTCTTATTTTAAAAACTACCACTGTCAACACTGCATGTTGGATTCAAGGGCACTTCCTGCGCAAGTTCCTGGCAAGTCGTAGCCTGTTGATCGAGAATAGGGGGAAGAAAAGAGAAAAAAATAAGAGGAAGTAAACAAATGCTTCTGCTTTTGTCGTCTTATTCTCTATTCCTTCTCAATCTACTCAATATGCTGCGGTTTTCAGATTATAATATGAACCATTTAATGGATGAATAGAAAAAGCATTAACAGTGTCAGAGATTTCAACCCCTGGGCCGGTTCTTTCAATAGACGGCATCAATCAGGCCTAGTGTTTGGAAGCTGGAGCTGTTTTTCTTCTTGTGTGGTTGATATTTTTAGGGCCAAAAGTGGCCAAAATCCTCCGTAAACATATTTCAGTGGCAGAAATAAGTAATTAGGCCTGTGTCTCTGGAGGATTGTACTGTTGGTTTTAAGAAAGGCTGCATCTGGGATTGTTGAGTTGTGTGGCTGTTCTCTGTGGCATCTCTCTTGCTTAGGGTTCCAATAACACACACACACACACACACAGACACACACACACACACATACAATGTCAGGAAATCATATAGCGGAACTTTTTGCCCGTTAAAATCTTTATTTGAACAAGAGGGCTACAGTCACCGAATGAGTTTTAACAGCAGCACACGAGCAGCTGGGCTTTAATGTGGAACTACAGATAGCTTGAATACGAATGGACAAGCACAACTAAAAAAGCCATTTAACAGGGCACTAAGTCTTTATTTGCTCAGAAAAACACTAACTGAAATAACGACACATAATATTAACACAATAATTAGTCATTTTACATATATCAGTGTGCCCATTAAACTCCAAACCTCTGCCTGATGAAGCCCAGTATCATTTATACTTATGATCTCATACTTGGTTTGGAGCATCTAACCAAATCTGTGTCCTTCTATCTAGCTTATATACCCTCACTGAGCACTTTATTAGGAACACCTACCTTGTATCTACACTCTTTGTCCATTTTATCACTTCCACTTACCATTTAGATGCACTTTGTAGTTCTACAATTACAGACTGTAGACCTGATCTGTTTCTCTGCATACTTTTTGGGCCCCTTTTACCCTGTTCTTCAATGGTCAGGACTAGGTACTATTTGGTGGTGGTGTGTAAGTGTGCTGTGCTGGTGCGAGTAGACACAGGAGTGCTGCTGGAGTTTCTAAACACCTCAGTGTCGTTGCTGGACTGAGAATAGCCTCTGATTTTACATCTAGGTGGACCAACAAAGTAGGTCTAACAAAGTGGACTGCAAGATGTTAAGTTCTTGCACCAACATTTATGTCCAATTGCTTCACAAGAAAGCAGTTTACAGTAAAATTATGGTACTTAACCTTGAAATGAAGAACTGCTCACCTTAAGTATCTTTCCAGTTAGCAGCTGTGTGTGTGTGTGTGTGTGTGTGTGTGTGTGTGCCCATTTGAGTAATATAGGACTGCAGCATTCATAATAACCAGATGAGTAGAAAGAGAGAGAGAGAGAGAGAGAGAGATGTGTAAGACCTGTCTTAAGGAGTAGAATGGTAGTAATTATTGTGATGGTGTTGGTTTTTATGAAGCAGTTATGTCATGCCTGTGCTGGAAACTTTGTGGCTTCTCCCACTCTCACAGTTCAAAAAAACAAGAAATTGCCTCTGCTGGAATTTTAATGGCATCTTTCATGTGGCCTACACAAACCCTTCTGACTGCCAACCGCTGCACACAACATAATGGATGTGCGCATGTGTGTTTTAAACATGTGCTGGCTATATCCTGAGAACGCCCTTGTTAATATATCACTTCATATGTTTTGTCAAGGTAGTATGAGCTGAACTTTGGCTTCCTAATCAACAACCCCCCCCCCCCCCCCCCCCCCCCCCCCTCACATACACACAACCATCTGCAATCCCCTTCAGCTCTCCAGAGATGGTGTTTGATTAGAAAGGGGCGAATGTGAGAGTGTGTTGTGCATAGCAGGCTCACACATGTAGCCGTGTGGAGGAACATATGCCTCTGAAACGTAACAACACATAGATCACTGTCAGAGCAGACACACTGCATGCTACGCTAGCAGCTCTGGGAGGGCATGAGCACAGTGAGCCTGTTTCAAATCAAAACTCCAAGAAAACAACCTCCAAATATCGCACCACACAGGGCATCATGAAGGACTTCCGGCCAGGCCAGGGACATTAAATCAATTCATTCATCACAATACTGCAAGACCTTTTCCCAGCACACTTTACCACATTTAGATTTCTGAGGTTTTATGGGACAGGAAAAAGTAAAAGAGAAATATTATCAAAAACTATGAATACAGGGATTTTCAATGTACTGCACTAGATTTAGTTAACCCCCTTAAAATCCCAGGCTTATTGCATTCTAAGGCTTATTATTCAAACAATACAGGGATTCCAACGCAAACTATTCTTAGGATATAGAAGTATGTAATAAAACTTTGGCCCAGGCCTTTTGAGGGGTTAAACAGGACTAATTATGCTCTCTTTGTAATGAAACACATTGGTGGTTGGTGTTACTTAAGTACTGGCTACATGCAAAATATTGTCAGAAAAGAATCTTGTGATATCATTTATCACAATAATGATAAAAATTGCCATATTCCCCTGACCCTGTTCATTAAAAGAAAAATATACACCTGATTTCTGAATTGTGCTATCAATAATATTAATAACCAATATACATATTAGAGACCTAGACTATGTTCGCATTATCAGGTTGAAGTGGCAGAAATCTGATTTTCTGCCCTAATGTGACTCAGATCTGATGTTTTCAGGGCTGTGTGGACATGCAAATCTGATCTTTTCAAATCCGACCTGAGCCACTTTCATATGTGGTCCTAGATTGGATATGTATCTGATTTGTGGCCATGCAACCTTACTGTGACGCTCTTTTCCCCACTGAGCATGTGCCATCATTCAGTGTTACCATGGCCGCAGCACTAAACAGAACTTAAAGCCTGTAAATTGTGGAAAAGCAACACATCTCATCTTTTTGCCTTCGTTTCTCTCTAATAATGATGCTGAGAGCTGATCAGAGTTAATTATCTTCGTGGTGAAGCTCGTTCTGCTCATTAGTTTGTTTGCAGATCATTCACGTGATTCATTCAAGTGACATTACTGAGTAGGGGAAAGCTCATGTGGGTCATTTCAGGATTCCAGTTTGTTCTAATTAATGACAGATTTGAATCATTTACCTAATCGAGTGTGAACCATTGCGTCAGAGAGATCGGACTTGAGAAAAAAATCTAATTTAAGCAATGCGGCTTGTAATGTGGACCTAGAAAGCTGATCTATGCAAAGTGATGTGAGGCCAATTGGCCACCAGACTGGTATTCCTTTCCGCACTGTGAAGCATGTATATAGTTGTCTTTTGCCATAATGTAAACATGGTCCCAGAAATTGCAAATATAAGGAAAAATGCCATGGTGCATCATATTGGAATACCCATTTTAAGAGTTATGAGAAGACATTTTATGTGTATTTGTGTAAAAGTCTGTGTTTTTTAATGATGTTGGGTATGCTGAATCTTGAAAAAGCACCACAATTCATAACTGCAATTATTCATAATTCTAATTATTTACATCCTTCATGAAGCTAATAGTTTTAAGTACACACCATTTCTCTAAATTGTCTCGTGATCTGATGGATTTGTGAGAGCTCATGAGGCAGAATATCAGTATGATATGAACTGTGGGAAATATTTCTGGGGCATCTGAGAATGTGATCATTCTGCTTGTTTGAAGGAGACCTCTCTCAAGTAATCTTCTGAACTGCTGAATCTGACAATCAGGACAATCTTTGGGTAGAAACTGTTAAAACATTGGGTTATTGGGTTATTGGTTAGAGTTGAGATGAATGGAACAAACACACACACGCACACACACGCGCACACACACACACACACACACACACACACAAACGCACGCACGCACGCACACACACACACACACACAGACAAACGCACGCACACACACACACAAACGCACGCACGCACACACACACACACACACACACACAAACACACACACACAAACGCACGCACACACACACACACACACACACACGCACGCACACACACACACACACAGACAAACGCACGCACACACACACACACACACACACACAAACACACACACACACACCTTCAACAATTGTTGCAGATGAACTGAGATAAGATCAAACAGTCTTTTAGCTCCCTCCTTTTACTTTAAATTGGACCATCTTTCTAGTGAAGGCCACAATGAACTAAAGCCCAAAGCCTGAGGTCAACCCAACACCATCTGAGACATTTTACCAAAAGAGTGACTCTCCTTTGCTGACCTGTCTACTGTTATGTATCTCTCTGCTTTGGCTACGGGTTGAAGTGGCACAAATTGGATTTTTTGCCTAAATCTGAACGGAATCGGATTTTTTCTAAGCAGTGTGAACACACAAATGTGATCTATTTAAATCAGATTGCACATGAGCTTGTAGATTGGATACATGTCTCATACGTGACCACGCAACCTTTTATTTTTTACAGATCACACATCACTCTTCACTTCATTGCATATATGCTGTCATCATGGCACGTTAGCAGCATGTTAGCAGTGGCTAACTTCAGGGTAAAATGCACGCAAGCAGCTCTTTTCAGGGCAGCGGTTACTCACACTAAAGACAGATATGGGTCACCTGAAATGAAAATCATGTTCTGCCAATATAGAAAAAAAATGCAAATCTATGCAAAAAATGGAATTGAGTGACAAGGCTTGTAATATAATTCTAGCCTTACTCTACTTTTCATTACTGTGCTGAAAAATAATGTTTCTCTCATGTGTCACTCTCTTTAGTGAAGCTCAATCTTGCTCTCTGGCTCAGCTTCTTTCTTAGTTGATTCTGATGACCATAGCAGAGCTACTTAAAAAAAAAAAAAAAAAAAGAAAAAACACTGACCCCAACTGAATCTTCTGTCTTCACCACTTATGGCTGGAGAAAAAAGAGACGCTCCCTCCCTTCCCCCCGCCCGCTGCCCACCCTGGCCTGCTTTCCATCTTTATTTAGGAATTAGCGATTACAGGGGCTGGACTGTTTGCTCTCTTGCCTGATCTTGATGGTTAATTGCAGTAAATTAGAAGGAGGAGGAGAGGGCAGACTTTGCTTAGCAGTAAACACTGCTTCAAGGCAAGAGAGGAGGGGTGAGAACGAGAGAGAGAAAATGAGAGAGAAAGAGACAGTCCCACTCGTTCAGCAGTGTTTTAGGGTGGAAATTATTACGACAACCAGTGATCTGGTCATCAGTCCTGATCCTCTGGGTTGCGGCCTTCTGGAGTCTCTCACTGTGAGCACTGGAGACACTACTTCACTTTAGAGGCTGAAGAGAAGTGAAAACTTAAGAAAGATTACGGCACATAGGTGATAAATTGATAACATTTTATTTGGAGGCTATATTCATGCTTCATAACACATGCATAAACATTGAATGACATGTTTATGAAGCAATACTTGAGTATTTATGAAACGTTTATGCCATTAATCACAAGATTGTAAGATGTTTTATAAATTAACTAGCTGGCATAAATGAGTGACAAATATCTGTTCCATTTATAACACTGTCATTAAGCATTAAAACTCAAACTCACAAAACGAATTCACACTAAGAACATTACACATCTCTTCTTAACTCCTTGAGACCAGTGTCTGGCAGATTAGTTTAAGGACTTACAACCCCAATTCCAATGAAGTTAGGACGTTGTGTAAAACATAAATAAAAACAGAATACGATGATTTGCAAATCCTTTTCAACCTATTTTCAATTGAATACACTACAAATACAAGATATTTAATGTTCAAATGGATAAACTTTTTTGACGTCCCTGCTTATTTCAGCAAGACAATACCAAGCCATGTTCTGCACGTGTTACAACAGTGTGGCTTCGTGGTAAAAGTGTGCGGGTACTAGACTGGCCTGCCTGCAGTCCAGACCTGTCTCCCATTGAAAATGTGTGGCACATTATGAAGCGCAAAATACGACAACGGAGACCCCGGACTGTTCAGCAACTGAATTTGTACATCAAGCAAAATTGGGAAAGAATTCCACCTACAGAGCTTCAACAATTAGTGTCCTCAGTTCCCAAATGCTTATTGAGTGTTATTAAAAGGTGATGTAACACAGTGGTAAACATGCCCCTGTCCCAACGTCTTTGGAACATGTTGCAGGCATCAAATTCAAAATTAGTGAATATTTGCAAAAACAATAAAGTTTATCCATTTGAACATTAAATATCTTGTCTTTGTAGTGTATTCAATTGAATATAGGTTGAAAGGGATTTGCAAATCATCGTATTCTGTTTTTATTTATGTTTTACACAACGTCCTAGTTTAATTGGAATTGGGGTTGTATATCAATACAATGTCATTTACTTCATAAAACATCTAATGTCATGCGTTATGAAGGCCCTTAGTATGTATGCTTCAAAACATTGTTAACGATAAATCATACTAAGTTATTTCTTTAAAATACTGCTTTAAGTAATTAGATTCATACTAATCCCAGTATGTTTTCCTAGTTCATATTGACCATACAGGTTGCTCATTAGCTTAGCTTGAACACTGAGCTTAAATAACTGCATACATTACCTAACTGTTTCTCTGTGCACTTCCTCAGGTTGGAGGTCTTTAATATTCTTAACTAACTAGAGATGCAGCAGTGGTCTGCCTCAGGCTGGCACTGCAGCAATCTAGTTCACCCTGTTTGCCTCTCATAGCCGCACAGCTGTAAAACAAACATGCTAAAGAAAGAAGAGGAGACATGCGAGATGTCAATGTGTGGAAGACCACATTACAAAAGAAGAAAAGAGTGTTTGCAGAAGAGGAATTGCAGAACCAAACATTTTGTAGCCATTGAAGCTACCACCAGCGCTGCAAAGGCAACTTAGCCAATGCTGGAATAGCCAGCCAACAACGAACGTCCAAAATACAAGGAGAATTTCACACACTGCTTCTCTCAACCAGCACAAACTGCAACCAGGTCTTCATTAAGGTCAGTCAGGCTTATCAATGTGGTTTAGGACACAGTATGAACCAGAGAACAGGTGTTCCAACTTCCTATCACATGCACTCCATTTGCAACTTCTGTTGCTTCAATTTATTAATGACTGTTATTCTTGCATTGAACTGAAGATATATTTTTAAAGACAGAAACAGAAATTGAATGTAATTAAATATCCATATGTGCCAAACTATTCATTTAAAACACCCTTAGATTTTACTCATGGCCTAGAAATTGAATAAAAAAGAAATCTAAGCAAAAGAACACATTCCAAAACATTACTTGGGAAAAATGTCCTCGAGTACTGTAACAGTAGTAATACATTACTGTCTGCCTCTGCTAAAGTGATGGGTCGGTTACAGATCAGGTTATTATGTGAACCACTGTGGGGTTGAGTCCTTAATTTGTGATGTATGCCAAACAACCTGCCAAATAAGCATGCTGGAGTCACGCAACTAGTATACATGACGAGGAAAGGCAGGTTCCAAAATGCAAAAAGATTTCGTAAATGAATATTATATCACTCACTCATTAAACCAAACACTCCTGGCTGAGTGCTGAGTCTTACATCGATGCCGTTGTGGAGAGATGTTAGCTCTTTCATGCACACACTGAGTCAGATTAGAGAGATTAAAGGCAGATTATCTAATGAGCTTGTTTCACAGACAACTGAACAAGCTTTTTACTGTCCCACACTTGGCCCTGTGGGTGGTACGTCTCTACAGCTATGACTCATATGAGAACACACAGAGCCTATATGTGCACACTCATTCTAAACAGTTGGCTTCAGTGCTCCATCATGTTCCCATAGGACATTTTCAAACATTTGCTGCCCTTTGCATTGTGTAAACATTTCATGACAAGTGGGCCGATAGAGATGAAGCAAAATTATATGGAATAAAATGTAGTTATTTTTAATGTAGCTCATTTTTTAATATAATAGTAAGAACGGTATCTTCATTAAAGGGCCCATATTGTGTAAAACCATATTTCCTTTGCTTCTTGGAATAAAAGGCCTTGAAGTATAATGTAAACATTGTTAAAGTGTCAATATGTTCAGTTCACGTCCATATATGGAAAATAAGATGGAAAAACAGCCTGTTTTGAATTTATTGTATGTGATCTCATAAAATCCAATACATTTACATGTATTCACCTATTCCTTCTACAGCATTTTAGCTCCATCCATTCATGTTTCAGCTCAGATTGCTTTTTGAATGAAGCACAATACATACCTGCCAATCAGAACAGAGATCATTTACATATGTTAGTTTTAAGGGTAAAGTAGCAAAACCAGCCTGTTCAATTATAAATGAAGAGATAAAGGAGGTTAAAGGTCATGTAGAAATAAATTACACCTTTTTAGGTGCATAAAAGCACATGGATGGACGGATGGATGGATAGATAGATAGATAGATAGATAGATAGATAGATAGATAGATAGATAGATAGATAGATAGATAGATAGATAGATAGATAGATAGATAGATAGATAGATAGATAGATAGATAGATAGATAGATAGATAGATGCATGAAAAATGCAGGCTGTAGAAAAATGGGCCCTTTAAGATGTAATATCAACCAAAACTGAGATTTCTCTTTTGAGGAACACAGGAAGGCACAGCGAAAGTATAAAAAAAATGACTATAGCAAAAAGCAGCACAGTGGGCAGTGTATTCAAGCAGAGACTCACAATTATTGGCACACATACACACCATGCAAGGAATTGTGGGATACTGCTACCTTCATTTCAAGCTCTGGCAACATCAAAGGCGTCGTGCTCTAGCAGCGTGACACGCGATTGGGTGTACAGCTTAAGATAAACCCAATTACGCCGTAAGTGAAGTCAGATGGATTATCGATTGGATCCATAAACAAAAGGTTACTTCTTCGCACGTTTCGTATGGCGCTCCGGCCTCTCTGCCCACATTGCCTTGATTACTGTAGATTACAGTGTTTGACATGATGATTGCGTTTAGCCACTTCCCCTCCACCCCCCCGCCTCTCACTCCCCCAACCCTTCTCACTCTTTCATGCCACATTGCTCAGGAATATCTTTGACAGATGTTCTGCGTTCAAGCATGGCTACAACAATCAGCAACTACACTGAACTCAGTCTCTCTCACTGCCCTGTACCAGTCTCTCTATCTCTCTCCCTCTCTCTCTCCTTCTCCCCCCCTCTCTCTCCCTCTCTGCTCATGTCATCTCTCATTTGAATTCCTTTATTTGAACAGCGTATGATTCCGCAGTGTCTCTGCAGCTCTGTTATTGGAAAGAGACCAGGTCATAGGTCATTATTTGGACAGGCTCTCCTTACTCAGAAAAAAAATCAGGCACATTTCAGGGTGTCTTCAGGGTGACACACAAGCACACTCAAATATACACAGACACACACACACACACACACACACACACACACACACACACACACACACACACACACACACACTTTCTCTACTCTCCATCCTTCTTGCACTCTGCCACACTGCGATGCCCACTATTGGCCTACATAACTTTAGTGTCACTTAGCATGCTTATTTTAGTGACCACTAGAGGGCAGAGAGTCTGTGACTGTTCATTTGGGTCTTCTACCCAAAACACACACATTTATAAAATAAATTTGACTTTTATAAAAGAAAAGAGTTTGTTGTAGAAACACTGCTAAAGATTAAAGTTTAGTTTTCACACCATATACAGAAACTATGCTGCAAAAACAGCCAGCTTTAAATCCACTGCTTCTGTGATGTCACAAAAAACAAAACATTTGCATCTTTCCAACTATTTCAGGTTTCGGCAACATGTATCTCTGGAGCCGCATACGGTTGGTTTACCGTCCTGTTGCGGCTCCACAGTAGAATCAATGAAGCCAGTTTCCCATTTTAATTTTCCAGTTCCACCTCAAATGGTGCAGTAGTTACATTCTGTTTTACTTTTGTGGAAAAGTTTCCTGCTGGAGAAGGGAGAAAAATGACTACAGCTGGCTGAGCTAAAGCAGAGCAAAGCAAGTCTGCGCTTATGTTAAAATGATGTTTTTAAGCATATACTAGAACATTAGCACATACTGAGACATACTTACAGCCAAGATGGTAAAATGGACATAAAACGTTGTGGCTCCCAAAGCGGTTTGCTGTTTTTTTGGGGTTTTTTTTTGAAAGGACAAAGTGGCTTTTCTTAACATTTGGGTTGCCTACAACAGCTTAGTTCTGCTCATTCACATTGAAGTGATAAGGAGTGTTTCAGCCCAGACTGCACTTTGAATGAGGAGCAGTATTTATGATTAAATGCGCCTATGTTTCTTAGTTTCAGGCTAATATAAGTTTTAATATTAGTTTCAATTGATCTAAACTTAAAATCCTGCTATATTCGGTGGCACCATTAATCTGTAAGACATATCTTTATTAGTAAAATGACTTAGACAAAAGTATAGATACATTTTAAGCTTCTTATGGCTGCTACTTTTGTTGTCAACTATGCAACATACTTTTGTCTGTTTTTATAGATAGTAATATGTCATACAGTGTCAAACAGGTGTTTCTGAGATTACTTTTGAGGCAAGTGTATGTTGATTTAGGCATGATGTTTGCATGATGCTACTTGCTGTGATATTAGCTACGTTGTTAGCCACATTAGCTTTGTAGCTCCAGAGCAAAGTAAAGTTCAGATGATACAGAAACAGAAGCATTCTAGTTAAGTGAAGTGACCCTTATTAGTCCCACATCGGGGAAATTTCACCTCCACATTTTAACGCCACATACACACTAGTGAAGACACACACTAGGGCACACATGAGCACACTTGCCCAGAGCAGTGGGCAGTGGGCACCCAGGGAGCAGTTGGCAATTAGGTGCCTTGGTCAAGGGCACTTTAGTCGGCTCTGGGGATTGAACCAGTGACAAGTCACAAGGCTTAACCTCCATGCCACGACTGCTAACATCTAACATCTGCTAACATCAAACATTGGCAGTTGTCCTTAGAATGTCCAGAAAAAGAAATAATGAACCAAATCACCCAAAGTAAATTGAGAAAAATATTCTAGATTCTCCAAACAGTTTAATATATGTAAGGCCGATAAACTATATTTAGGGCAAAAGGTAAACTGCATGAACTGCATAGATTTTCTACAGCTTCATGTTAGCAGAAATGGGGTTGATCACTGTAAAAGTTAAGATAGACAATGAAGGTACGGTTTACTTGGTTTTAAAAGACCAATGTCATCTTGTATTTAATTTTTCCCCCAACATTTGTGTGGTTTTTAATAATTCATAATTCACTTTTACACAACCATTTTCCTTCCCGGCGGAGGTTCAACAGGCACGGCTTACTGGCATGAAACCCAGAGGTTGTCCTAGGACCCACTAGAGGGATTATATCTCCAAGTTGGCCTTGGGGTTCCCTCAACTGCCACCCCAACCCTATCTGGACTAAGCAGTTTAAGATGATGAGATGATGATGACAACCATTTTCAAACCTCTCTTGATCCCTTACAATTAAAACACTTGTGTAACTGCATCTTTAAGACTCGTGTATGTAAATGAACTGTGTTCTGATTGGCTGCCATGGATTGTGTGTTAATAAAAAAAGCAATTCAAGATGAAACACTCCTTATAACTTTATTTGTAAATGTCAGGGCAAGTCACTGTACGCAGATGTATGTAAATGAGCTGGTTCTTGTAGCATCACAAAAACAATGTCTTCAAAACAGACTGTTGTAGAGTAATTTCCATGTGTGCACTGTGTGACCTGAGGAGCGCATGGCATGTTCTGAAACATCTACAGTGTTTACATACTACATCAAACTTGTTTATATAAAAAATGTGAGGGAAATTTGGTTTCCCAAGATACAGACCTTTTGTTTCATATTTTTAAATCACATCTTCAGTATATCATACTCGCCTTTACTTTCTCTGCAACTTCCATCTGCTTAGGGGTTGGTGGAAGGATTTAAGACTATGTGACTAAAACTAAAAAGCCTGCGTTTTGCAACCTGTTTTGATCTACTAACATTACCTCAGTAAGCAGCTATGTCTATACAGTCTAATCTAGCCTACATTTGAAATAAAAGCTGGTGTGACTGTTTAAAGGTCCGGCAAACTGAGTGCTGCTGGGAGAAAAGCTGCAGGCTGCAGCTGTGACTGGAATCAGCAAAGGTTTTCTGTGAGCCTAAAGCTTATAGACGGAAACCCAGATCTCCCTCTCAGCACAGTCCTGGACCCGATTCCCTCAGTGAAAGATTTACTGCATGGACACAGACAGATGGAGCGGTGGCAGAGGGAGCAGTGCACCCTGAATGGACTTTATGTTTGAGAGCAGTTTTCCTGCCTTTGATATCTAATAAAGTCATATAATGTGATCAAAAGTGTCTTGGGGTTTTGGGGCTTTGAAGTGGGAGACAGGCACATGCTGACCTGCTCAAGATACTGAATCAGAGCAAAGGGAAGCCATGTGACCACAGCAGGAATCTGTTTGATATCACTTATTTAAAGGGTCATTTTGACCCATGAGGCATTCTTGCACAGCTTGTGAGTCTGGGCAACAACATTTTTTTCAGCAAATGCTATTCACTTCAGCAGACTGCCTCAAATTAAATTCGTAGCCATTAAAATCATAAATAAATATATGTATTAAAGAAATGTATTCTGTAAAGCTGCTCTGCAACAATACCTGATGTAAAAAGCACTAAGTAAATAAACTTGGCCAAGCCCAAAATATGGTTTTTATTGATGGTTTTGGCCTGGTCAGAGTCTTGATTTAAGTAACTCAGAAATGTTTTTCAACTGTTTAAAGCCACCAATGCTGAGTGGAATAATGCTCACTCTTCTTTCTGTAAAAGGCTGCCTGAAAATTTACACACAAAACTTCAACATTTGATGAAATCAAAGTTACTTCCATCTATTTGTTTAATGATTTATTGTTAAGACCATTAAAAGTCCATTTTTCTTGCGATAGAGTATGTATTGACTTAAAGAATAAATATAACTTAAGGAATAAATAAATAAAAACACTTCTGCTAAGCAAAACAATCTAAATATGATTAAGCCCTATTTTATGTTATATACTGCCCAATACAATGTTATATAAGCTTGCTGTGTTAAGGTATGTTTAAAAATTTGGAATCACTTTTTAAAAGTGTGAATTCAATGTTTTCAACATTATTAAACCAATTTGGCTTCCGGAAAAAAATTCTGTGTGCTAGTCCTGTTGCATTTTCAGTTTTTATAGTTTCGATTATTAGTAATATAGGAATCTGTAAACAAATATTTTATACTACAATGGTAAACAGAGCTGTATATATATATATATATATATATATATATATATAAAACATACACAGACACATACACACACACACATACGTCTTCTAAGCCCCTTCTTCCTCAGGGTCGCGGGAGGGTGCTGGAGCCTATTCCAGCGGTTATAGGCCAGAAGGCAGCATTTATGTATATATATGATTCTCAATGACCCAGAAAGCTTTAACATCCACAATAAATCATATTTCAAAAGAAGTGATAAAATCTGGAATGGATACAATCTGCTTTACATCCACATCTTTAAGTGGATACATACACAAGATTTATAAGATTTTAATATATATTGTATAGTTTATATGTTCTAAGAATTCTTTTAAAAAAGTAATTAAATAGGAATGTTCTATTAGGCAACACCCTTTTTTTTAGGTTTACTGAACAGCAGACTAATCATACCGACTCATATGGAAGTTCTGGATCGCATGGCATATTTGTGAACACACTATAGTCTCTTAAATCCCTCACAGGAGCCACTGATTCGATTTACATACAAGATAATCCACATGCACAAGGAAGGGAAAGGGAGTTTCCAGAACTGGTGTTTAAAAAACGCTTTAAAATTAAAGTGAAATTGAGACTCCGAACAGCTGTGCAACACCTAGTAGACACCAAAACTGTCCCCATTAGATAAAAAGCACTTAAATATTTTAACTTAGAGGGAGAGGAGAACATCAAGAAGCACCCTTACTTCAGACCTCCCACTGCAAGAAGACAATTCAATGCTATGAAACGGACCTGAAAGGGTCTGAAAGGATGTGTAGCTGTTAAGAAGCCCTCACTGAGAAAATAAAAAGATAACGTAATCCTTTATCAGTCACACCATAAGGGGAATTCACTGTGCTACAGCAGCAAATGGATAGCAAGGCACTCAAGAAAGAGAAACAAGAGGAGAATTAACAAATAAGTTATTAACCTTGTTCATTTCTTAACAAGCTGACAGTTTGTTACGTATTACTTTAATTATAATATGTATAAAAATAAAATAATAACTAATGATAAAAATTATTAAAAAAACGTTCACAAACATGAACAATATAAACATTTTGCTTAAAAAAGCAAAAGAATCTTTACAGTATAAGCATAATTACAAGGATATTTACAAGTCTTGCCCAAACAGACCAAAAAAATAAAAGAACATTTTTAAATCAAGCAAAGATGTGTTCTTTGAGTGATCATGGTTCTGTATAGAACCATTTTGTTTACCAAAGCACCCTTGAAGATCCATCATTTTGAAGTGTGTTCCCTTAAAGAACCATCTTTTTTAAGAGTGTTGTGCTGGTGTTCTCAACGGTCTGTCCACCCATAAGGCCTCAACATCACAAAGTGTTTGGGATTGTTTTGATTGAGTAACACCACAGAATGACGCAGGCGCTCGCGGGTAAAATGTGATTGAGAGGCTTTATTGGTCAAAACAGAATCCACTATTGGAATCGGGTCACATACAATGGTCAAACCCAGAAAGGGCAAAACACACAAAAATAACCAGGCAAACAGTCCAAAAAGGATCAAGCAAAAGGCAGGTCAACAAACAGGACAAAACAAGTCAGATCAGGAATAAACAGTCAGGAATAACACTCAGTAGCTCTGTGGAGAGAAGCAATGCCTCACTAGCCTGGGCTTAAACTAAACTAATCAGAGAAGAACAGGTGAAACCAATCAGTACTCTGGGGAACTGGAGCGTGGGTTGGAGCGCGAGAGTAAGGTTGGCGGCATGGGATCTCCCATGGCATTCTGGGAGACTGAGTCCAAAGAGAGTTCTGAGTCAAAGGGAGTCGTGACAGATTGTGAGAAGCATAAAATGCAACCAGCTTCTACAACTGACCTGTGGAGGTGTGGAAAAATGTCCCTGCAGATTTCTCTGGAAAACTGCACTAGTGAAAGTGGAAGCTGTAATAAAGACAAAGTACTCAAAATATTGAAGAATGTTAATATGATATTTAGCGTTGGAGGCTTCTGTGTCATTTTCAGCATGTTTTCTGCTTTTTATCCTGAAAAATGCTGAAAGAGAATAACTTAATGGGAATTTTGGCAGGAAATTAAATAAATGAAGGATGATCTCTGACAGTATTTTATGTCAGGTCATGTTCAGCCATTTTCTTCAGCTATTGAGAAACAGTCCTCGTCCCTTAGTTTAGACCGTGTTCTCATGGAGGTACGCTTGATCACACTGCAGAAGTCCAGGTATTTTGAAGGCAAAGGCCTCAGTGAGTGTTCAGTGTAACTGCCTTCCTGCAGTAGCTGCAGTAGAAAAGCATACAGGCTTTAAAACGGGCTCCATGGTTGCTGCAGCATCTGCCACCATATAGGTCAGAGTGGACCTGATTCTTCTCAAAGTCAATTACAGGCTTTCTCTTCTTCTGTCCCCATGTGCTCTCCTTTCTTTCTTCCATCCAACCCTTTTTAAATGAGGGAGGTCTGTCTTGTGTCTGTTACAGCCTTTCGCTAAGTAAGCAGCATTATCTGCCAGATTTTCCAAAGACTTTAATATCTTTAACCATCTGAAGGTTGGTTCACATGGCTTCTGTTCAAACCTCCTCTCTTTTTCTCTTCATTCTCTTAAACGCACTGCCCACATCACTCCCACTGCACGTTTTTTAAATTTTGTTCTCAGTCCTCCCCTCTTAAGAGGAGTGCGTGTGTGTATATGCATGCATGTTTGTGTATGCGTGCGTGTGCTTTGTGTATGTGCGGTAGAGCCTGACTCGCTGTTCATGTCTGGTCTTCTTCTAGTTGTCACCAGGGCAACAGAGCTGGACTGTCCTGCACTCTGAAAAATAAACAAACCGGTAGGGCATGAAGGAACAGAGCCATATGCACCATCTCCTGTGCATCCAGTAGCCCATACACAACAGGCTCCATACAAAAAACCGTCCTCTTCAACCACTACTCATTTTTCCTTATGAGCAGTTCATTTCAAATAAGATGCTACATATTTGTTCATTGCACTATTTAAAACACCTGGGATGGCATAGTAATGGCCTACCAACACCTTAGCAACGACCTGGGTTAGCATAGCAATGGCCAAGCAACATTGTGGCAACCTTTTGGGATAGCATAGCCATAGCCTACCAACACATTAGCAACCACCTGGGATAGCATAGCAATGGCCTACCAACACCTTAGCAACCACTTGGGATAATACAACTGTGCTGTGATAAAACGAACAGCACCAGCTCAACACAGTTTGCTTTTGGTTTTGTGAATCATACATATTTCCATCAAAATATATTACAGCAAAGTTACTAGAAAAAACATACACAGTTCAACTGAGGGACCTCCCTTAAAACAGGCAGGAGATTTTTTTAAGGCTATTGTGAAGAGCAATAATGCTAAGATTACAGAGCGTTTGTGTACTGATTGCAGTGAAGTGAATCTGAAAGGCTATATGCAGAGTGTGTTGTTGATTGTAGAGAAGAGAGTGATAGGCTATATAAAGTACGTGTGGGAACAAAAGCCCCTTATGCGGCTCTTGCACTGACCCTCTCTGGCCCTTTGTAGCCAGAGCAAAGCCTGATGGGATGTCATTGCTCCTTATGCCTACAATAAACAGAGCCTTGGGCTGCCCTGAGCAACTGCTACAGCAAATATATGTGCATGTTTCTGTAAGTGTGATCCAGAAGTAGGTCTAGTCTATCATAGTGTCAAGAAAACCTGCAAAAGAAACCAAAATCATGAGCACGGCCAAAGATGGAGGCAACACCCTCTTATTTCAGCACAGAGCGTTCAATCATACTGCAGATCCAGATCCAGAGGGGAAAAAAGATCAAACGTGTTCCCCAAAACACTAGAATGCAAAGTCATTAATTACAGAAAAGGGAAGAGGTCACTTAGAACAGTGAAAATAAATGAGTGCCACATTCATAGACTCCCTTTCATGGTTAAAGAAATATAAAACAGATATAGTAGAAACAGTATGATCTGGTTTGTATTCAAAACAGCAGACTACCAGTCGGCCGCTTGCGGCAGGATGCAGCTCACATACTGTTCGGTCCTGCAGGAAGGAAGTCTGGACTGCCAGTGGACTGGAACCTGCAATCCACCGAGCCACCGAAAGCTGGACACGAATCCCCTGACCAGTTGCTGGTTACAAAGGGATTGAAAAGCCAGAAAAGCACCTCAATCGGATCAAGTCTGTTGTTTTTAAGTAATGCCAATGCGCAAATATTGACTTGCTGTTCTCTGGACTATAGCGGAGCGCTGTGTCAAATTAGCAGCTTGTTGTGCTCAACTGGTTTTAATTTACTGTTGCGGTCATTCAAGCAGTGACGTTGATCCTGCTTCTCTGTTTGGCCTTCAAAAGCAATGTAAACAACTTAAATGCATTTGTGTACATGTGCACGTGTTTGCTCTATATACACCGTATGCCTGCATTTGTGAGCGTTTCCTGGTTCTCGGCTGTGCAGAAGGGATCCTGCTAGACCAATCCAGCTGAACAGCACAGTGTCAGGTTTTACCAGGTTCTTCTGACATTGTCTTGTGCATATAACACCAGTAGCTATGTTTCCAATCAAAGGATTTTATAGGGAAAAAAAGTTTTGACTTTTCAAAAAGTTTGCCGATGTAGACTATGGAAGTTTTTTGAAAAGTGAATGTTTAAATGATTTTTAAAAAACTTTTCCCATGCAGAAAAAATGATGCCTGGTGCCTTGCGAGCAGCGCTGGAGGGTGTTGAGGTACAAAGTCACACATTACAGTTATGTGATTACTTTCTTTTTATAGAAGTAGTGAAATGCATTACAGTTTAAATCACTGTTATCACTTTACAGGGTCCCACCATTAGGATAGCCCCCAATAGATTATCTATATTCTTAAAAACACGGTTCTTTAAGGGATCCTTAATGAAGACAGTGGTTCTATATAGAACTGTGAACACAATTTGCATGCTTAAAGCTTTCTTTGCAGCATAAAAAGGCTCCTCCGAGTGATGGAGAATGTGTTGTTTATGGCTTAATAAAGAACCTTAAAAAATAGTTCTAAATAGCACCAAAAGGGGTCTTCTTCTCTCAGGTGGGAACAGGTCAGGTGGCGGCTGTGTGGATCACAATGCGGATGGTTGGGGTAGCAGGAGAAGAGTATCTGCATGTCTGCAGGTCATTTCTAACCACCAAAAGGGTTCTTCTATTGTTTCAACTTGACATCATAATAACAGCAGAACCATTTTGGTGCTATATACACACTTAAAAAGATGGTTCTTTGAGGGCTCTTTAGTAAAGAAACTGGCTCAGTGCAGAGCCATGAACACACAGGATCCTTTACATGATTAAAAGGTTCTTCAGTTTGATGGAGAACGTGCTGTAGCTGGTTCACTATATCACCTTCTTGAAAAGGGTTCTATGTAGCACCAAAAAGGGTAGGTCCGTAACAATAGCAGAACCCTTTTCAAATAGATTCTATATAGAACCGTATACAACACATTCTCCAACAATCCGAAGAATGTTTTTGCAACATAAAGAATGCTTTAATCATGCAAAAGGTTCTTTGAATGCTCATGGTTCTAAATAGTATAATTTTCTTTAAGAAGGAACCCTTGAAGAACTCTTTCTTTTAAGAGTGTAGAACCAGTTATAAAAAGGTTCTATATAGAACACATTCTCCATCAATCTGAAGAACCATTTCACCATGCAAAGAACCCTTTAGGAATGCAAATGGATCTTTGAGTGTTCATGATTCTATATAGTACCACTGTCATTACTAAAGAACCTTTGAAGAACCTTTTTTAAGAGTGTATATGGATTCAAATTATCACAAAGTCACATAGTAATTTATGATGGATTACGTTTTTTGAGTAATTATCTCCAACATTGCTTTGTGAAAACTTTTTGGATGAATGAAGTAGAAATTTTTTCCAACAAAAATGAGGCATTTAGGCATAATTTACTGTTATACACTATATTGCCAAAAGTATTCAGTTGTCTGCCTTCACATGCATATTAATATGAGTAAGATCCCATTCTTAACACACAGGGTTTAATCTGATGTCAGCACACCCTTTGGAGCTATAACAGCTTCAACTCTACTGGGAAAGCTTTCCACAAAGTTTAGGAGTATGTAAATGGGAATTTTTGACCATTCTTCCAGAAGCACATTTGTGAGGTCAGACACTGATGCTGGACGAGAAGGCCTGGCTCGCAGTCTCCTCTTTAATTGCCAGATGGAAAAGAGTGAATTGTCACTCCAGAGAACACGTCTCCCCTGCTCTAGAGTCCAGTGGCGGCACTTTACACCACTGCATTCCATGCTTTGCATTGCGCTTGGTGATGTAAGGCTTGGATACAGCTGCTCGACTATGAAAACCCATTCCATGAAGCTCTTTATGCTGTTCTTGAGTTAATCTGACGGCCACATGAAGTTTGGAGTCTGTAGCGATTGACTGCTGAAAGTTGCTCTGTGCACTATGCCCCTCAGCATCCGCTGACCCCGCTCTGTCATTTTACATGGCCTACCACTTCATGGCTGAGTTGCTTTGTTTCCAAACACTTCCACTTTCTTATAATACCACTCACAGTTGACTGTGGAATATTTAGTAGCGAGGAAATTTCACGACTGGACTTGTTGCACAGGTGGCATCCCATCACGGTATTATGCTGAAATTCACTGAGCTCCTGAGAGCGACCCATTCTTTTACTAATGTCTGTAGAAGCAGGTCTGCAGGACTAGGGGCTCGGCTTTAAACACCTGTGGCCATTGAAGTGAATGGAACACCTGAATTCAATGATTTAAATAGGTGAGTGTATACTTTTGGCAATATAGTGTACGTCTTCTAGATTACCTAATGATGCCAATAGAAGACAAGCTGCTGTTGTTGTTGTTGTTGTTGTTTTTTAAATGATTTTATCGCTTGTAATTTAAGCAGAAAGTCAGTGGGAGCATCACTAATGACATACTTTATGACAGCATACTGTGAGATCCATTTTTCTCTGAATGTGACTGTGCAGCCTAATATAAAATACTGTTTCTGGCCCACAAGAGCTTATTCTGTTAGAAATAAAGGTTCTGTGCATGTATATTTTTCATTCAATAAGGTACAAACAGTGTAAATGTAACCTCAAAGGTACAACAGTGGTTTTAACGTCCAATTGTGAACCTTAAATACATTTTTCAGGTGAAAAGTAATGTTTTATAACAGAACGATAAAATTAAAAAGCCTGGAGATGAGAGGGGCTGTGTGGAGTCAATACAACTTAGAAAATATAATTTCAATGGATTATGGTACAGTTATGTTCCCTGACCAAAGGTACTGAGATGTACCACCCCAGTGTAAAGAGGGGTCCTGTTCCAGTGACAGTTTACTACCTGTTTTTCTGAGAGTGTGCAATCAGATTTAACTACAACTCTTGAATATAAAGTGTTGTAAATAGATAAAATATTTAATTGCTTTAGAATCTTTGTAATATGTGGAGATGCTTTAAAATTTAAACATGTATTTCACACTCGCACATCTCCTTTACAAAAATACACTAAAACCTAAATATGGCATGGCTTGATTGTAAGATGGTGTTTGTCAAGGCAAAGCTGAGCTCATTCTCATCAGGAGAAGAGAATTGAAAATGCTTCATCTTCAAGAGTCTGCAAAACCAGACAGGCTGGGGATGGTGGGCTGTATAGCAGGGTGCTGCTATATTTGCTCTGACCATTAAAATCCATAAAAAGACAACCTATTGTTTATTTAATACTTTCTGTAGGTTAACTGATTCATAAACAGAATAAGACACATATTTATGCTTTTTAAAAGTAGCTGTAATTGAGAAATAATGGGCTCCCACAACATAGCATAACCAGATGCCTGGCAACCCTATTCATATGTTGAAATGAAAGCAAGCTTCAGACACCAAACACATCTTGACTGATTTACTACATTTGTGGCCAGTGGGAAATTGATTGACGATTTGATTATGGAGTTAGATTTAAGCCAAAACATAAACATATTGTATTCATAAATTGTGATAAAAATGCAAATGTAAAAAATGAGTTAAGTGAGTAATCGTGGGATCTTGGAGCATTGAAGTGATGCTTCAATGGCGTTCATCAGCTTTCGAATGCAAATTTATTAAAATGCAAATGTGAGTTAAGTGGGTTAAAAGTGAGTTAAGTGGGTATTCTTGGATTCTTGGAGCAGCACCTCCATTTTCAGATGTGCAAATTTACATTTTGCCTACATTTTGTACTATTCATTCATTAAGATCAACATGTACAAGTTTGTGTTTACTATGTACAAACTTTTGTTAATACTATTGCATAGCTACGAGAATCATAACCATACAGTGATCCACAAAACCTGTATCTTACTTAACCTGTATCTTACTTACTTAACTGTTTAAGTCTAAAACGTAGATGGATTACAGTTTATGTACATGAAAGCAAAAAGGCAGATTTGAACTTTACCTACAGTCTTTGTGATATGTGGATTTGGATTTACTCTCATTTCCTTACATGCAAACTTTCGACAGTGTTGTAGCATCTCTCCCAGAATCATAACTGTACAGTCCAGAGAGGTGTGTGAAGCTTGACACAATAAAAGACCTGTCCTTGTTTAGTCATAGGATTTGTAATGAGGTGAACTGCAACTTGACCATGCTGTCTGGATTGGTCACAAACTAGAGGACACTCCTGAGCAAGACCAAAATAAGTGGGTTCATTTGGTGCTTTTGTGCAAAACTGTAATTTGTAAATGATCATTCACATTTTTTTTTGCCATTTTGCCCCATTCCCTTCATTCAATAAGAACTTTCTCTGATGATCTCTTGCATTTTTTCTTTTTTTGTGTAATGAGGGCAATAGGAAGGGGCTCCTGCCTTGTTAATAAAAAGCTTGTAATGAACCCTTTAATGAAGCATCTTCAAAAAACACAAAAAGTGAAAGCATTTTTTTTTATTGTGAAGAGTGTCAAGCAATCATAAGCGAAAAGGGAACACAGTTGCCAGCTTCACACACTTCTCTAGGCTGTACACTCTCTGAAAAAAAGGTACTAAACTGTCACTGGGGCAGTAGCCCTCTTATCACTGGGGTGGTAACCTCATGGGTTCATCTCAGTATCTTTAGTGAGGGAACATAATTGTGCAACTTGTACTGACTCCACACCTCATCTCATCTCCAGGCTTTTTATTTTATTGCTTTGTTTTAAAACATTCAGTTATGAAAATTTACTATACTTACTTTACACTTTTCACTAACGTATTTAAGATACATAATTGCACCTGAAAACCACTGTTGTACCTTTGAGGGAACATTTACATTGATTGTACCTTGATGAACGAAAGTGTACCTGTACAGGACCTTCATTTCTAACAGTGTATGATTACATTTCTGGACGAAGTGTAAACACACTAACATTTTGCACATAAGGAAATGAGATAAACTTGTGCAAGTTAATCTGAATGAATGTATCACATAGATTGTGTATATCGGCCTTTTTCACATCACACTGTATGGTTTTTACTCTGGTAGCAGTGCAACAATATTGCCAAAAGTCTGCACAAAGCAAACTGAAAGACAAACTTGTATAAGTTGAATAAATGAAAACTAGAAAATGTAGGCGGAAATGTAAATTTGCACATCTGAAAATAAAAGTGATGGTCTAACATCCAAAAATTACTCACTTAAGTCACTTTTAACATTTGTATTTTAAATAAATTTACATTCAAAAGCTGATCAACGGCTTCAAATCACAGTTCACAAATCCACTTTGGCTTAAATCTTCATCTTAAAAGTCCATGTTTGATGTCAAACTAACACTTTAAACCTGAGGGTTTAAGAAAAATCATTAGGTGGAAGCTTTTCTCGCTGCAACTTGTGAACTTAGAAGGAAGTGGAGTAAAAGGAAAGAGAACAAAGATAGTAGGAACGCTGTCATCTCTGGTTCTGATTTACAGGAATCCACAAAGCCTGTAAAGTTGACGCTTTGTACGCACTTTGGTTTTGCATTTAAGCTGAACAAGGCTTGTAAAATACGAACGCCCGCAGTCTGTCCAAGAAAGACAGCACCGTGACTCATCAAATCATCGATTCCTGCAGTTATTTATATGTCCTTGAATTGCTATTGTGCTCCCCTCCCAGACAGTTCACTTTTATTGACATTTATGGTCCAACAATTCCTCTGTTTTTCCCCGCAAAAGCCCATAAACACTGATGTCTGTGAGCAAACTCATCTCTCTGTGGACAGAGTCAGATCCTGTCATGAGAAGTGTATTTTTCATTTGCTCAGTAAGACTAAACGCTTTGTGGACGACTTGTAAAAACACAAGGATTAGTTTAAGTAGATTTAATTCAGAAATCCTAGATTTAATCCTGGAATGTCAACACTGGGATTCCTGGACATTAGGCCCAATTTATTTATTTAAAGTAGAATCACACAAACCTCTTGTTCGCAGCTTCTTCCACTGTGTGTCTACCATGTGTGCCATTTTCCATAGAATATTACAGCCATCTCCAAGTCCAGAGCCTTCCAGGAGCTGCTCTGAGCGTATGTTAGTGGGTGTGATGTCAGTCAGTAACCCCAGTATTTGGCAGGAGGACATGGGCCGTATATGACGACAGCTGCTGCCTGTTTAGAGGGTGATTTATGCCTGCATGTTGCAGATCGCAGGCCGATATAGAGCCGTTCCTGTCCGGCTGGAGAGGAAACTAGATGTGCTGCACTCTCCATTGCAGTAAATCACACACATTCCCCCAACCCACTACACCCCCCCCATCTCTGCCCTGTCCAAAGTCCAGAAACCCCTTCCCTCCTCACAACTCTCTCCTGTTTAAGACTCACCACCCAATGCAGGAATTCACTTAGAGTTCAGTGATTGGATATATTAGAAAAAGATGTCCAAATGTATCCAGAAGACCTTCCTGTTTAGTGAGGTCATCTGCTTTAAGGGGCACTAATTGCTGAAAAGGTATTCAGTTGGTCACACAGCTTGTATAATTTCCATAGAAAAGTACTGACCATTAGTGTGGGCTCTTTAGAACAGCTACCCATGAGCTTAAAGTGTCCAAGCCCAATGCAAAGCATCAGCTTGAGGAATATGAAGCCCCCCAGAATTGTGCTGTGGAGCAGTGGAACTGTGTTGTCTGGAGAGATGGAGCTCCATGAGTTGAGTTGGAGTGTTTCAGAACTGACCATCCAACATCAGTATCTGACCTCGCTAATGCTATCGTGGCTGAACGCAATCAAATCCTCACAGTAATGTATGAGCATCTAATATAGAGCCGTCCCAGATGGATGAGCAGGTGTCTACAAACCAATGAATTACTGGTCATATATTTCAGCACCTTGAGGCATTAGAATGGCCAGTAGAGTCTTGCTAATTAACGGCTGTTGTGCTTTTGCAGCCTGTGCTTAATCTGTGCGCGCACACACACACACACACACACACACACACACACACAATAAGAATCTCCTGCACATCTGCACTCTTTGACTCATTGTGTCCACTGCTTGTCTGGCTGGAGCCCAGTTCCAATGCCAGCTTTTCCCTCCATCTCTTCCCCTTTCCACACACCTGCTGGCTGCTAACGATCAGAAATAGAAACATTTATTAGCCAAGCACATATTCACACAGAAGAAAAGCAGAGGAGAGCTCACGCAAAGACAGAAAAAAATAATAAACATGTATAATTAAAAAAAATAACAAAAAACAAAAAAAATAATAATATTAAAAGTAAAGCGCAAAAGTCAGAGATATACTCGCCATGTATTCAATTTCCAGTGAAATGACAATATTCAGGATCCAGGAGATATTTCAGAGGAGATTAGATATAAGATAATCTACATGCCCAACAAAGGAGAAGGTCACTTTCCAAAACTCACAAAATGAAAATGTGATTCCTAACAACCACCTGTAACACTAAAACTGTCCCCAAACAGATAAACAGCACCTAAAGCTTTCGTCTTTGAGAGAGAGGAGAAATTCAAGCTGCTTCAGACCTGAAAACAACCACAGGTGTTTCTGTTCATCCTTCCACTGTGACAAGACGACTCAGAGCTGTGGCTCTAAAAGGATGTGTAGCTGTCAAGAAGCTCTTACTGAGAAAAGGAGACAGACACATCAAACAAAGAAGCTGCTGGTGTTCTCAGAACAATGGACTGACAACCTTGGAGATCTGACCTCAACATCACTGAATGTGTTTGGGATTATATGCATCATGAGAAGCAGAAACTGCAATATCAACTTCTAAGACTGAACTGTGAAGCTGTGGAAAAATATTATTGCAGATTTCTTTGGAAAACTGAAAGCAAATCTCTTGAAAAGAACAGAATCAGTAATAAAGACAAAGCGTAGACACACTAAATACTGAAAGAAAAGTCATATTACCTTTAGTTGTTGATGCTTCTGTGTCATGTTCTGTTAAATATAGGTTTTCTGCTTGTTTTGCGGATGCCAAAAAAATGTGTATATTTATGTAATGATATGAAGTCATTATGTCTTTTTGTTGCAATTTTAATATGAACTATGTGACCATTAATAGCCATTGAAGTTAATAACCCTTTAGTTAAGCTCCTTAGAATTCCAAGCTTATTATGCACTAAGGCTTATTATTCAGTAGCTACAGAAATTTCATTGCATACTGACTGAGTGTGTAGTGCAACATTGGGCCTGCCGATGGGTCTAGGGTTGGCACTGCCTCATCCATGCCCCCCCTCACCACCCCCACCCCCACCCCCACCCCCACTGAAGCTGGAGGTTGGCAGGCAGAAAAAACGACTCACATACAGGTACAAAAATCTACACTCAGTAACAGGTTTGACAGTTGTGAAGTTTATAGCATAAGCCTGTAGTATTATTAGTAATATGTATTGGTTTTATTGGATCACAACATTAACATTGATTTTTCCCAATACACGAGTGAGTGAACTCTATTTACTCTATTATATGCATTTAGGTGCGTTCACCCTGTACCTCCTCCCTGGTAAAGGGTGGTAAAGGCTGGCTGGCCCTGGATTGAAATGCCGAGAGGTTTTGGCACCCAGTTCGCCTAAACCCTGGCCCAGAGACCCTTACTGTGTCATCACATTGAGTGTCACACCCTCTCACATATCCCAGGAGCTTAGTGGGACATAAAGGCAGATGAAATGAAACAGATGCCTGTCTGAGAAAAGGGATGACGAAAGCAAACGCGTGCACACACACACACATGCACACACCACAGTGGCTGAAATATCAGCTCCTCGCTGTCTTGTAGGAGCGCAGCAGTTGTTGGAGACAGGAAGTCTTGGCATTCTGACAGAATGAGCGCTCTGGAGGATGAGTGGGATGCTTCTGTCATCACGCAGATTAGAGACTGCATTACCCAGAAGTCACTGGGCAGGCATGGGAGAAAGCCAGATGTGTGTGTGCAGCAGGTGGGCAGCTGCCCCAACTGACCTTATTTCCTTCTCAGGAAGATATTTCCTGTCTTTCACTTCCTGGGACCCCTGCTGCTTCTCTGTGTGAGCAGAGCTCCAGAGCTCAAAGGCCATCCTGTTTGAGACTAGGGATGTGCGTTCTGTCTAATTTTGATATCCGAGCATCCGCAAGAGCAGCAGAAAATGGTGTCTTATCAATGAAGAATTATCTTAAATATAGTCAATGAATCTAATATTTCTCCTGTTGAGATTGTTGTAAGCTTATCTTAAGATTTATTTTATATTTATCTTATTTCTAGTATTATTTACTTGTTTTAAGTGATTTTATTATGTAAATTTATCTCTCTATGTTGGAAAATAATTATGCTTGTTTTGAGAAATGAGCTTGAAGCCAGTAAAATTATCTGACAGTATAGTGAAATCATTTTACTTGATGAAATCACCTAAAGTCGGAGAAGTGGCTTAGAAAATGGGTGGATGGATGGATGGATGGATGAATGGATGGAAATCACCTAAAGTGAGTAAATAATGTCTAGAAATATGTTAGATAATCTTATACCAGTCTCACTGCTGTCTAGTGGTTAGGCCCGGCCCGGATTCAAATCCCAGTCAGATTTTGTTCACAGGGCCAGTGGCGCAATGGATAATGCATCTGACTATGGATCAGAGGATTCTATGGGGGCAGTCGTGGCTGCAACCGGAAGGTCGCCAGCTCAATTCCCTGACCTACAGTACGTGACTAAGGTGACCTTGAGCAAGACACCCAACGCCCAGCTGCTCCCCGGGCGCTGCGGATAGGACTGCCCGCCTCTCTGAGCAAGTGTGCTCACTGCCCCCTAGTGTTTATCTTCACTAGTGTGTGTGTGGTGCTTCACTGCATGGGTGGGTCAGATTACAGAGGTGAAATCTTCCCACTGTGGGACTAATAAGGGTCACAAGTCAAAAACCTAATAAAACGTGCACAAAAATCTCAAATGGGATATATTAGATATGTTGACTAAGATCATTTTACTTGACAAGATGCTGTTTTTGCAGTGTGGTTATCTGGTTAACCATGCATAAGAAAAAAGTAAAAAAAAAAAACTTTTTCTCTCTTTTTAACTCTGGTGTTAAAAGACTGCTGCATAAAATTAGCACCAATTTAAAAATACATGCTTTATCATTCAAAAAAGCAGGGGAATATTAATGATTTTCATGTTTCATGTATAACGAAGCCTGCCTCTTAAGATGTGAACTACATGTACAGCTAACTTTGTCATCTTGTAGTGAGTAACTATAACTTGGTACATTTTTGGCACTAGATTGTGGCAACATCTGACAAGCATACACCCCTCTAAACCCACCCCCAGAATTTCATATAGACTGCATCTAAAATTGCATACTACTGTTCTATGCATACTAAACTAATGAATGCACATCTATCTAATAGCTGTGCTTTTGTTGGCATACTGTTTGGTACTGTATTAAGCAGTTTTGCACAACCATGGTTGTTCCCAGACATTCTTGTTGTGAGATCACATCTGGCCCTGTGAGACTAAATTATCACAAGACTGCCTTCCTGTTTATATCATTTCTCTATAGGGATGAATTCAGCTAATCAGCAGCTGATAAACAAGACTGGAGATACACTGTATTTCCAAATTATACAGACATTCCCTATTAATGAGTGAATTCAAATAAAAGGTGCACATATTGCTGATGCAAGTGTTCAACTCCAACACACAGCTTGAATAATCTTCATTGAAAAGCTTTGATCTGGAGTGGCCTCACATGAGCCTGAGGTCACCATGCTTAATGCCAAGCATCAGCTAAAGAGGTATAAAATCTCCCAGTACTGGGCTGTGGAGCACTGGAACATCAACCAAACTAATGCTCTCATGGCTGAATGCAATCCGGGAACAGCAATGTTCCAACATCTAGTATAAAGCCTTAAGAGGAGTAGAGAGTATTACTGCAGCAAAGAGGGACAAAATCCCTATTAATGCCCTTGATTTTATGCTGCAAATGTATGAATACAAGATATTCAACAATTTAGTGAGGTGCAATCACAAATACAATCAACATAAAAAATACATTTTCTTCTTAAAAAATAAACCAAAGTTCCCTATAATTTCGGGTAGCACTCTGTGTCTCTGAATTCCATATGGTATCTTCATAAATCCTCGAGAAGTGGTACCAAAAGTGTTTCATTAAATGCCAGAGTCTGATTCAGAGGGACTGAAATGAGAGCTGGTGGGTAATAGAGTTGTGCAGCTGTGGTGTCTCTGTCCCCTGTGGTGGGAGCCTCTCCTGTGATCTGATGACGGGAAGCCTGTCTCCAGTTCATTCATCATTCATAATGCTTCACACTGTTTTCTCTGCTTAATTGGAATCATCCTTCCTGCTAATGCAGGCCACCAGCTTCCCCCTCTCCTTCTGATTTACTCCCTTTCCATCCTCATTCCTGGCCCGCCTTATGCCCTTTCTTCTCCTTCATGAGCTGAATGCCTCCAAATCCCATGATTCAATAGACCAATCAACACTTTATGGGTTAACAGTAAATATGTCATGTGTTTCAGATTGGGCCACTTAGTGCTTCTTCTTAGAATTTCACAATGTGTTTCCTGCACTGTTCTGTTTTTGAGAAGATGTTTACATTTACATTTACATTTACAGCATTTAGCAGACGCTCTTATCCAGAGCGACTTACAAGAAGTGCTTTGTCAATCTAGAGAAAGTATCTTTGCTAGTTACCAATAGCTTAGAGAAAAAGACAGTCCTGAGCTCAGATACTGCTAGAAACAAATGTCACTGCAGACACCAAAAGAAAAAGAAACAGAGTTGAACGCAGAACTCTGTGCCATTCAATGCAATACAATAACAATAAGATGCAATACAATAAATAAAATAAGTGCAACTTATAGTTCAATGCTCATTCAAGTGCTGTGTAAAAAGATGAGTCTTCAGTCTGCGTTTGAAGACAGCAAGAGTCTCTGCTGTTCGGACAGCCAGTGGGAGTTCGTTCCACCACCTGGGTGCCAGTACAGAGAACATTCTCGACGCTCATCTTCCGTGCACCTTGAAGGATGGTGGGTCAAGCCGAGCTGTACTCGAAGCTCGAAGGACTCGTGGTACAGTTCGAGATTTTGTTCAGTTCACTTTTGAACAGATGCTCAAAAGAACAATTAGAGTCTTATATGAAGAGAACAATGCTCTGCAGACACATGAGAGAAACCATGACCTTAGTCCCTCTGCCTTTTCATGTAGTATAGTACAAATGCCACCTAGCTTTACTGCAGACAGTCACAGTGAGAGCATTGATAGACATGAGCTCAAGTTAATCTGTAATCTTACACTGCTTTTTTATATTTAATAGAATAAAACCTTCAACATCATTTAGTGAAATTATCATGTTTGCTGAATAATACCCAATAACAAGCCTTGACTTCAGAGGTTGGGCGGCACATTGACGCAGTTTGTAACACCATTGCTTCACAGCAAGAAGGGCCTGCTGGGTTCGTTTCCCCAGCCAGGGAATTTCCTGTGTGGAGTTTGCAGGTTCTCCCCATGACTGTATGGGTTTTCTCTGGGTTCTCTGGTTTGCTTCCACAGTTCAAAGACATGCAGTCAGGCCAACTGGACATCCTAAATTGCCCCTAGGTGTGAATGTATATCTCTGTCTGTCTGTCTGTGATGGACTGGGGACCTGTCCAGGGTGTATCCTGCCTTCCACCCAATGACTGCTAGGATGGGCTCCAGCTCTCCCCATGACCCAGAAGGATAAGCTGCTTAGAAAATGTGTATGACTTCAGAGGTTAACCCTACATTTTAGTTTCATTGGAGTTACCAAATTAGCAGTGTTCATCTCTGACCTGACAGGGGTTTGTTCACGATTCTTTAAGAAATGATTTAGGGTATCATTAAAATTCCACCACAACTAAATTAAATTTTGTTATTTTGATGAAATTGGGCAGCAAGGTGGTGCAGTGGGTAGTACTGTTGCCCCACAGCAAGAAGGGCCAGGGTCCTTTCTGTGTGGACTTCACATGTTCTCCTAATGTCTGTAAGGGTATATTGCCACAGTTCAAAGACATGCAGTCAGGCCAACAGGCCGTGTCAAGTTGACCTTGCGTGTGAGTGTATATGTCTGTGTGTCTGCTGGACTGGTGACCTGTCCAGGATGTTTCCTGCCTTCCGTCCAAAGACTTCTGGCTAAGTCTCCAGTTCCCCCTGTGATCCAGAAGGATAAGCGGCTTATGTGTGTGTGTATGTGTGTTTGTGTGTGTTACAATCAATAGTTACAAACTGAATATTCAAAGGAGAACTGGAGGAGCTATTTGCATTTAATTTGGCTAATAAATGAGTACATGCTTTTTTGAATATGATTATATCTGATGATGATTGGTCCCATACCTCAGTATACTTAATGATGTTGCTGGCGATGTGTGCATCTACATTAAAAACAATGATTTTGAATTTTTGACCATTGCACAGTGCTGAGCAGCTCAACCTAATATTCCAATGGGCATGATTGATTGACACTGTATTTCAGATTACACCCCACCCCACCTGATATACTTCATTCATACAACTTTCATTTGTATTGCTGCTCCCTGATCTGTACAGTATCTATTACATCTACATGTCTATATTTGTATACGCATGTGTATATAATAACCTACATTCATATTACTGCATATCTCACTTTATGTATGTGTTATGTATACATGTATATTATATACTATATATTCAATATGTACATTCCTGTATATAAACTTAATACACGGATAGATAGATACATATAACACTGCATATATAACACTGTATATTTTATATTGTATGTCTCATATTTTATATTACAAATTTCACATTTCACTTATACACACATGTATATAACAGTTATATTTATGCACTGGTCACTGTTACCACCGCACTTTATGTAAATAATGTTATATATTGCACTTCTGGTTAGATGCTAACTACATTTCATTGGCCCTGTACTTGTACCCTGCACAATGACAATAAAATTGAATCTAATCTAATCTAATCTAATCTGTGTTCATGGTTCACTAAAACATTCTCAAGCTTTTATGTAGCAATGCTTTAAAGAATGTAAAGTTCTTATGGATCCAGGGAAGAGACGCATATGGAACTTTTGAATGGACAAACAAGCGGCATGCAGACAGACAGACAGACAGACGGACAGATAGATAGACATATTAGATAACTTGTTAGCTTGGTCGTGCATGCTAGGTTACCTTGAATGCTGTTAGCTTTTAGCTGAGTTGCTCAGACAGGAAGAATATAAGGCTGCATGAACCATATAGCGTTGTTAAAGCCATGTGGAAAAGACAAACTACATAACATCATAACATCACAACTGTACTTTTTAAAACTAGCCCAATTTGGTAAAAACCCCAAATCTGGCAACCCTGAAAGAAATAGCAGTTTTTCTGCTTGCAATAGCATCCCTGAATCCCTTAACCCTCTACTGTTAAAGACAGTTTCAGAACCATAACTTTTCTTAAGCTTTAGGCTAGCATTGGAGGGGTGTTGCCCCCCTAAAATTAAAGAGGGGTGTCAAAAGCCTCTCTACTGCTAAGAAAAGCAGTGGTTGACCCAATGCCCCCACATAATTGGCAGTTTGTTCATAGGACATTGATACATTTTATGAGATGAAGATCAAGATAGGCCTAATTAGAAAGAAAAGACTTGGGTTCTCTGGGACTTTGATTAGTATTTAGAACCATTACATTTGTGGTTCCTTCAGCCTTAAAAAGGTTATTCATATCATATTCACATCTCATTTACAGTATAGTTCTTTAAAGAGCCAGAAATATTTTTAGGTGAAACAAAGTAGGTTCTTCTATGGCATTGCTCCAGTGAACATTTCTGTCACCTTTAAGATGGCAAGGACAGTGATTCTCATTTTGGCATCCTGCTGTGATGGTTATACTTCTTTTTGGAGAAAGCAGGCTCAGGTACTCTTGCATGTCTCAGCTGTAGTCATAAATCAACACATGTCTATCTTGGCAGAGCTGGGCAAATATTTAGACATGGATTCAGCAGCAGTTCCTGAAGCAGGTCTGGAGATGTATAAACTAGGGGGCAAGGAGATGGAGTCCTGGAGATGACACAAGTGCCATATGTTCTCTCTGTATATAATGTATCCACAAAGATGATGTAGATAAAGGGAAAGATGATTTGAAAAGAACCATCTGCGCTCTTAAAATGAAGTGTTCCTGAATGGTTCTTAGCTTGGAGGTACAGTGCTAGGAAAAACTGTAAACGAATGTAGAACTTTGGCATGTAGACCTTCTTCAAAATGACCCACAAATGCATGTATCTTTACAAATATGGTTGTTCAAAGGTGGATTCCACAGATTTGTCAAAAATCTCAGTATAATGCAATTGCTGGGTTTCTTGAAATTATTTTATTGAAATGATTAATTGTATAGAAACTTGCTGACTGATTGTTTTTACAGTGGTGGTGATGGGAACTAGGTGTCACCATGTCTAAAACACAAATATAGCGTTTTATTTACCATCCAGACCCACCAGTGAACCTACACGTGTCATTTGTAACATTTTATATTTTTAAATGTAATGTTGATAATGGTAAAATGGTGAAAAATAGGAAAAAATAAGTTTCCTTTATCAACTGTTTGTGTTCTGTACTTCTTCTCCTTTAAGGATTTAAAGATAAATTGTAGACCCCATAAACTTTATCTCAAAACTATTGTAAAGCAATGTATCAGGCATCAGGCAGTACATTCATAACCAATTGTGTAATAACCTTCTGTGAGGGAGTTTTCAGTATTAAATCCTTCAGACGTGTGGTTCCTATCACCACCACTGTGAACAGTTCTGACCCAGTTTCTTTATAATGGAGAATTTCACATCAAACCACTCTGAATGACTTTGTTTACATTTAAATTTTATTTTGCAGAAATGTAGAAAAAATGGTGGAATCTTCATTTAAATAATCATCCACTGGAAGCTGTTCTAAGTTGGAAGCTGTTCTAAGTTGTTCTGGTTCTCCGACAGCATCCTTTCAGCACTTATTCTTAAGAGTGTATTGCGTAAGAATTCCTTTCTCTCCATGCAGCTTCAAACTCATAAGCAATTGCTCTGATACAATTAGGGCATCTTTAAAATTGTCTTTGTGGCGCAGAACTGAACTGTTTCAACCCTTCAAAATCTCCCTCCGACTGCGCCATGACCCCGCTCAGCGTGAAGACATGAAAAAGCCGAGATTAACCAAGGATGGTGGGTTTGAAGCTGGAGGCCAATCCACAGTAATCCTTTGAAAACCTCGTGGCCAGGCTCCAAAACATTCCCTCTGCAAGCCCTGGTAACCTAGCAATAGCATGCCAACAACACCTCATTGCGTTCAGAGAAGTGGAGGAGAAGTCACCCAGCTCGACGAGTAATTAAGTGCGAGAGGGAGGGAGGGAGGGAGGGAGCGTGTGATGAGGAGGAAAGAATGAGCGAGTGAGAGGTCAGGGTTTTTTTTGGAAATGGCTGCTTTCACCATCGACACTAAGCAGAGGCGGGGACGTGAAAGGGAGCGTGGCGGCCAACCGAGTAGAGCAGCCAAATCACGCCTCAGCACTCCATGCCTTTCCATTAGCAAACGCTGGCATCAAACCGGTGCCCACGGCTCATACTGAAGTGGAGCGGCTTTTTAAAGACACCTCAGGTTCTATGTGCACTCATACTGAGCTGTGAGCGACAGTATCAAAGAATCCATGTAATGATGTGTTGTGGATGTGATGTGTAGTATTGGAGAACATTACTTTAAAGAGTGACCTGTTACACTGGTTACAGTGTTATCTGAAAACCCCTCTGGAATGCCTTTAGTGACAGTGAAGTAATGCAATTAGACATGCTTTTTAGCCTCAGTGTTATGGAGCATCGCTTGGCGCTTAGGTGTTTGAGAAACTAGAATTCTTTGCAGTTAACAGAAACTCCTCCTCTGGATATAATATCCATAAGCTAAAATGAAAACATTAGGCCAGAATTTAGTTAACCCTCCTATTATTTTTAAGCCCACTCAAACTTTTATATCATAAATAAATGATTTACGTTTTTGTGCTTCATGATTTTTTAATGGGACAACTGGGTAAACATAAAGATAACACGATGATGTGTTTTCTATGTTCTGTATTTTTTGGGATCGATTTGACCTCAGGCTATTTTAACTGTATAAAGATAAGAAACATCAACATTTTAAACACATTTGTTTTGATTGTATCAAATGATATTGAGGTTACTATAACATTCTATTTTAGAATTGTCTTTAATAATAATCCCTCTGCTTTAGGGCCCTAACCTAACATAACCATACCTGTAGAAGTGCGAGAGCCACTGATAGTTCATACTACATGGGGGGTGGGGGTCAATATTTACCAGAGGTCTAAATTCCTGCTGTCAAATTGATACAATGATAAACAATGTTAGTAAATTTGAAGATATGTTTAATACAAGTAATAACATGACTGCCTAACAGTTGATTGGACCACCATAAAACCCCACCTAGAGAAAGAATAAACATATTTCCTTACTATATGTGACTTATTATAGTCTTTGTTTTCTTTTAAACCCATAAAATCCCAGGTTTTTTACATACTAATGCTTAATACTCAGCATCTACAGGGATTTCAGTGCAAACTGGCTGAGCTATTCTTCAGTTAAAGAACTGTATAATTAAACTTTGGGCCTGCTGGTGGGCCCTGGTCATTTGTGGGATTAAAATGATATTTTTTTAAGTATTTAAGTAATAAAATGCAGTTTGAGTTCATCTGTCTCTTTGTTCAACATAAACACTTACAATTTACAATTTTATCATAGACCAAGGAAAATGGCAAATACACTTTAACATGAAAAAAAAAACAAAAAACAAGGGATAGAAGGGATAGGACCCAGGGTTAAAAGTCTCTGAACACTATGGGCATTATAATTCTACTGTTTATAATTGTGCTGTACTGCATAAAAGTATTCTATAATTCATACAAAAATAATTATGAAAAAATATGAAAAAAAATTATGTTTATAATTATGTTTACACTTTATGCAGAAATATTCAAAAAATACAAGGAATGAATTGAGTAGCACAACTACTGATATTGGCTATCATTAACAAACATATTACTTTAATTCTTTCAAGGCAACTGTTACAAAGTGACAAAAACCCAGATGCTTGCGGATGAGAGGTGAGATGGTTTAATAGTAAACCAAGCAACCAGAGCCAAAAATGGACAAAACACAAAAGAGTATTCATAGTTCTGGCCAAATGTCAAAACATGAGTCAAAATAACCAGCAGAAGTACCAAAAAAGGAAAGGCAAAAGACAATCAAAACACGAAGCAAAAAGGTCACAAACATGGTCAAACATATAATCACACAGAGAGACCGCTCAGTAGTTTCAGGAGGAACAATACCTTGCACTGACTGGGCTTTTGTACACTGAGCAACAATGAGACACAGGTGATAACAGTTAAAATTCTGGAGCGCTGATAGAAGCACAAGCTGGTGTCCAGAGTCACATGATCTCCCAGCGCATTCTAGGAGTTCCCTAGTCCACCCCCCCAAAGAGTCAGGGCGGGCCACAGAGCGGGGACTCCTCCCACCACTGGGATCGAGGACCAGATGGGCAGGCAAGCGAACAGGGGAGTCTCCCACGTGGACGACTTCTGGCACGGGGGGGCTGGTCTGTGAGGATACAGACTGAGAAAGTCCCGGATGAGACTTTTCTTCTGGGCCATACCCCTCCCAGTCCACCAAGTACTGGAGCTGCCCACCTCGTCTCCGGGAATCCAACAAACCACGGACAGCATATACCGGAGCCTCTTCTATCATCTCCAGTGGTGGGGGCGTGGCCTCCGGGGTCACCTCATCCATAGGCCCTGTAACCAAAGGTTTGAGAAGTGAGACATGGAATGCATTGGAGACCCTGTATCTATGGGGCAATTTCAATCTATAAGTCATGCCATTGATCCTCTTAACAATCTTAATGGTTACGACAAGCTTATGACAACTTGTCTCCACACATCGAAAGTCTTTGGTCGCCAACTAAACTCTGTCTCCTGGTTGAAAGACTGGAGTCGGGCCTCTGTGTCTGTCTGCTTGTCTCTCCTGACGTTGTATCACGTCTTCAATTCTCTGGTGTGTCTGTTCCCAGACCTCTTCACTGCCTCGCAGCCAGTCGTCAATGGCTGGAACATCTGTCTGTACTCCCGTCCAGGGTGTGACAGGTGGCTGATACCCTAAAACATACTGAAAGGGGGTTAGTCCTGTTGTGAAGCTTGTTAACGAGTTCTGGGCTATCTCAGCCCAAGTCAAGAATTTGGACCAATCTGCAGGGTTGTCGTGGTAATAAATCTGGAGGCATTTGCCCAGCTCTTGATTAGCCCTTTCACATTGCCCATTTGTTTGTGGGTGATATCCTGAGGACAAACTGAGCGATACCCCTATGTGTTCGAAGAAAGCAGTCCATTCTCGTGGAATGAACTTCCCCTAAGTGTCCGAACAGCAGAATCACTTGCTGTCTTTAAACGACGTCTGAAGACCCATCTCTTTACACTACACTTATCTAATCACTAACACTGTCTATTAAAGATCTTCACCTCTTTTATTGTTCACTGTATTTTATTACAAACTTTTTTTCAGCAGGTTTAGTGTTGTGTAGACTGTTGAGTTGAGTTGTAGGTATTTTTCTACTTGTTGTATTTGTTTTAGGTCTCAATGCATAGATAACTTCAGGTAGCATTTTAGTGCAACGCTCTTTAAAATTATGTCGACCTTTATTAACATGAGATATTCTGAAGTAATGACAAGCACTTTTGTAAGTCGCTCTGGATAAGAGCGTCTGCTAAATGCCATAAATGTAAATGTAAATGTAAGTGAACTGAGCATCCCTGTCTCACGCAATGTCCTCAGGAATTCCATATATGTTGAACACATGTTGAAAGATCGCCTCTGCCATTTCAAAAGCACTGGATAAAGCTCTGAAAAAAAGCTCTTTGAAAACAAAGCGGATTCCTTTAGAGATAGTCATGATGGTGGTGAAATTCTGGGATTCTGGCAGGTCCGTAATAAAATGTATTGTCACATGATACCACAGGCGATGAGGTACAGGTAAAGGAAGTAACTTTCCTGTTGGTAAGAGTCTTGGGGTTTCGCACTGAGCACAAACCGAACACAAAGAGATAAAAGAATGTATGTCTTGTAACAGTTTCCCACCAATACTGATTAGCGAGAAGTTGGTGGGTACGTGTCTCACTGGGATGACCTGAGGTCAAAGAAGGATGTGCCCATTTTATGAGTGTGTCTCTACAGGGAAGAGGAACATCTCTTCTGTGGAGGGCAATGTTCAGAGACTTGCGTGTGTGGTAAAGCTTTCTATATTTCTTCGTTGATCTCCCACAGCTGAAACCCTCACATCTGGTGGGAGAATTCTTTCTGGAGCCTTGGATGGTTCTTCGGGATCTTCTCTTTGGTCCTGTCTTGAAAGTGCATCTGCTTTGGTGTTCCGTGAACGGGGCTGATAAGTAAAGCGGGAAAAGAAGAATGACTATCTCGGTTGTCTAGCATTTAGTCTTTTAGCTGTGGGAAGATACTCTAAATTTTCATCTCTTTTTTTGATTTCTAAATCTGTGATCAGTCAAGATGAGGAATGGGTGATTAGTGCCCTTCAGCCAATGTCACCATTCTTCTAGTGCCAGTTTAACTGCTAACAATTCTCTGTCCCCTATGCCATAATTGCTTTCAAACGGTGACAGCTTGTGGGAGTAGAATGCTATGGGATGCAATTTTTCTGGTGTAACCCTGCTTTGAGATAACACTGTTCCTACTTGACTGGGGGTAGTCATGGGCTGGAGGTTAGAGAACCAGCCCTGTGACCAGAAGGTTGCCAGTTTGATCCCCTTGGCTGACAGTCCATGACTGAAGTGCCCTTGAGCAAGGCACCTAACCCCCAATTGCTCCCCGCGTGCTGTGGATAGGGCTGCTCACTTGTCTGGGCAAGTGTGCTCACTGCCCCCTAGTGTGTGTGTTCACTAGTGTGCATGTATGTGGGTGTTTCACTGCATGGATGGGTTAAATGCAGAGGTCTAATTTCACAGTGTAAAAACACAGTGACAAATGGTTGTACATTTTATTCTACTCCTGTTTCAGATGCGTCTACCTCTACAACAAAACGTTGTTTGGGATCTGGGTGAATAAGAATGGGGGCAGTGGTGAAGGCCATCTTGAGTTTCTGAAATGACCTTTCTGCTTGCTCGTTCCAAATGGTCCTCCAAGGTTGGCCCAATAGTGAGGTTAATGGGGATGCGATGACACTAAAATTTCTAATAAACCTATGATAAAAACTGGTGAAACCCAAAAGAAATTGGAGCTCCTTTACTGTATTAGGCTTGGTCCAATGAAGTACCGTGTCTACCTTATGGTCATCCATAAGAATACCCTGCTGGCTAATAATATACCCCAGAAAAGAAATGGACTGTAAATGAAACTTGCATTTTTCTCCCTTAAGGTATAAGTTGTTCTCTAATAGTCTACGTAACAGACGTGTTGCACATTGGTTTCAAATGAGGGTGAATAGACAAGGATGTCATCCAAGTAAGCGATGATGAATCTCCCCAACATGTCCCAGAGGGTGTCGTTTATGAATGCCTGAAAATGGTGGTGGCAACAGAGAGCCCGAATGGCATCACCAAATACTCATAGTGCCCCCTAGTGGTCAAAAAGGCTGTCTTCTATTCATCTCCTTCCTTAATTCTGACTAAATTATAGGCACTACGAAGGTCACCATCCAAAGCTGTAACCTTCATAGCAGTGCAAAGAGTCCTGAGTGGAATTTGTATTTGCTCCACTATCTGGTGGTGGATAAAATTTCTCTCTGCTCCTGAGTCGATCAGCACTGAAACAACAAGAGACAAATTATGAGAGTAAATCTGTACCAGTACCATCATGGATTTAGTAACCAACCCCTTTGTGGGAACACTCACCACATTAGCAAACTCCAGTAAACTCATTAGTAAACTCCACATGCTGTCCAGGGGTTGGTGCGTTATTTTGTTGTGGTTTAGAGTAGCATTCCCAGAGTAGATGACCCGCTTGACCACAATACAAGCAGAGATGATGAGCGATTTGGCGCTGTTTCTCCTCTCGTGACAGCCGGGTGGAGTCACATATCATGGGTTCAGGCATCACAGGGTTCTCTTTAGGAAGGCTCACATGGGAAAAGTGGCTTTGTGGGTGTTTGGTGGTGTTAGTACTCGTACGAGAATGCAACAGGTGATCCAGTTTAATGGCCAGGGAGATTAGCTGGTCCAAGGTTAAACCATCATCCTTGCTAGCTAATTCGTGCAAGATCTGTGTTCAGTCCCTGTTGAAAGGTTACTAAGAGCCTCACTCCGGCCACTGCTTGCTGTGAGTGTTTGGAACTCTAGTGCGTACTCCATTACAGAACGAATTCCTTGACGGAACCGCCTGAGAAGTTCCCCACTAACCTTCCCTTCATATGGATGGTCAAAAATAAGCTTGAAATCCTGGAAACTGAGCATATGATAAACGATGCAGACTAGCCCAGCTAGTGGTGGCCCATTCCAAAGATTTATCTGCTAGTCTAGAAATCACAAAAGAAATCTTAGCCTGGTCTGAACCGGGAGGAGAATTATCAAAAAACACAGAACACTGGAGAAGACAGCCCTGGCATTTATCGAGATCCCTTTCATATTTATCTGGTTGACTGACTGGAAAAAACATGGCTGGTCATCTCCTTCATGCTGTTAACCAGCTGCACCAACTGGGCCTGCTGTTCTGCCTGTTGGTGTGCCAGGGACTCCACGGAATGTGTGACTCCAGACAACACCTGCTGGAGTCACAGGAGTTGTACTTGTTCCATTAGAGCCTTCTGGAAGGCCTCTGGATCCGCCGTCTGCATAGTGGCGAGGTATTCTGTTACGAAGTGACAGAAACCCAGACACTTGCAGATGAGAGGTGAGATGGTTTAATAGTAAACCAAGCAACCAGAGCCAAAAATGGACAAAACACAAAAGAGTAGTCAGAGTTCAGGCCAAACGTCAAAACACGAGTCAAAACAATCAGCAGAAGTACCAAAAACGGAAAGGCAAAAGACAAAACACGAAGCAAAAAGGTCAAACACGGTCAAACATATAATCACACAGAGTGACCGCTCAGTAGTTTCAGGAGAAACAATACCTCACAATGACTGTTTCTAAAGCCCGGGCTTTTGTACTCTGAGCTACAATGAGACACAGGTGATAACAGTTAAAATTCTGGAGACTGTAAGCACTGATAGAAGCACAAGCTGGAGTCCACAGTCACATGATCTCCCAGCGCATTCTGGGAGTTGGAGTCTGATCAAGAAGGCAAATGCGTGACAGCAACACATTCTTATATTTATCATTTAATATGGTTTTATTCAGAGATATGATATGCCCATAATCAATTATTATTAATACATAATGATGAAAACTTAAAAAAAAATGATTAAATGAGAGCAATATACAATGATAGGTGACTGAACACTATTGATGCCCTTCAGTCATCCATGGTTGCTTCACAATAAGAACATATTCTAATTGAACTACATTTACTGGCAGAAGAATCATCATGGTCATTATTAATAATAACTTTCTTATTTCTTAAGAATTGTGTATTTAATCATATTTTATGTTGTCCAATCATTTTATAAAAGCCATAAACCATTTGAGACAGTATGTTACCATGACTATAAAAATTATAAAGGATAAGGATTTAAAGAATTCATAAATGTATTATTTAACATTAGTTTACAGTGTACATACCAGCAGGGAACCCTCAGGCCATCTAGGTCTTCAGCATTCTAATTTAACAGAATCAGGGTACATGTTGTATTTAGACTATGCAAGTAATGCACTATTACTTTTATTTCATTGTTAAGTTTGGCTGGTAACATAAAAGTTAAATTCTCGAAATGGCCGATGGACAATGATCCGATTAGGATTTTTTTTTTCTCTCCTGGTATCCAGGTAGATAGAACCAAGTGTGCTTTTAGTAAGGAAGTAAGTAAGTAAAACTTTATTTATATAGCACTTTTCCAGATTGACTCAAAAAGTGCTTTACAAAATACCTACAAATAAAATACAAGACGATTAAGATCATTATAATCATATACTCAAATAAGAAATACACACAGTTTAAATACTCAAATGCACACAGACTTATAAAGCACATTTATCAAAAGCTGTTAAAAGCAAGAGAATAAAAATCTTTATTTAATCTCTTTTTAAAAGTCTTTAAAGGTTTTTTAAAAACCTCAATTTATTCAGAGAGTCTAACATCAGTAGGAAGATTATTCCACAATTTTGGAGCATAAACTGCAAAAGCCTGGTCCCCCTTTGATTTTAAGTTAGTATGTGGAACAGTTAATAACCCCTGATTTGAAGATAATAAAGTTCTCGCACTATGAAGAGGACGTAAGAGCTCAGTAATGTATGCTGGAGCCTTGTTATGAACAGCCTGGTAAGTAAGCATTAAAATTTTAAAATCTGTTCTGTACCTTACAGGCAACCAGTGTAGAGAAGCCAATACTGGTGTAATATGTTTCCTACGCTTTGTCCTAGTGAGAAGACGAGCAGCTGCATTTTGAACAAGCTGTAGATGAGCCAGGTCGAGCCGGGTGGAGACAAAGGCATGAATAATTTTTTCAGTGTCAGAAAAGGGCAGGAAATTTCTAACTTTACTAATATTTCTAAGTTGAAAAAAGTAGGATTGAAGAAGCTTCTTGGTGTGTAAGGAGAAACTGAGGTGGGAGTCAAAAGTCACACCGAGATTTCTCATAAAGGGCTTTGTATTTAAACCAACACAATCAATAGCTAACTAAACCTTTTTGGACATTTCCTCAGAGCCCACAATTAAAACCTCTGTCTTTTCATCATTTAGTTTAAGAAAATTTTGAGACATCCAGGTTTTAATGGCTGTCAGACAGTTGGTAAGATTAGCCAATCTACCAGTGTCATTTCATTTGACAGATAGAAATATCTGTGTATCATCATAAAAATGAAAAGAAACATTAAATCTTTGAATAAGATCACCTAAAGGGAGCATATATACAGAAAATAAAAGTGGACCTAAAATAGACCCTTGAGGCACCCCACTGCTGAGAGATGCAGGGGCAGACATCCTGTCATCCACAGACACCAAAAATGACCTGTTTAATAAATAAGAATAAAACCATTTTAGTGCTGTCCCAGAAATTCCAGCCCTATGACTCAACCTTTCCAATAAAACTGCACTAATGTCCAAAAGAATTAAAAGTGATACCCCACCAGCATCAGCATGCATTAAAAGATCATTTAAGACTCTCAGAAAGCCAGATTGAAATTTTTCCAGAATGGCATTGTCTTTAAAACAGCATAAGTTGAACTGAGGCTGTCTTTTCCAAAATCTTGGAAATAAAAGGTAATTTAAAGATAGACCTAAAATTATTACAATATGATGAATCAAGATTTGATTTCTTAAGGAGTGGTACAACACAAGCTTGTTTAAAAAAGTCAGGAAAACAACCTGAAGTAAGAGATGCATTTGTAATACGCAATAAGCAAGGAGCAACAGACAACAAGACCTTTTAAAAAAAATTAGAGGGCATAACATCAAAAGGGGAAGAGGAAGGATGCAAGCCTTGCATAACAGAGGCTAAATCCTCCAGAGAAATTGGTTCAAATTGATCAAAAAGAACCATATTAACAGGAGGAAGAGAAACTGTTGAACTACTGGGTGGCAAAACAATGCTAGCTCTTAAGTCACCAACCTTATCTATAAAAAATGTACAAACTTTCCACAATCAATGTTGGAAGCTGAAGTAGTAAAAGAGACCCCATTTATCAACTGGTCAATGGAGGAGAACAAAAATCTAGAATTATGCTTATTAGCAGCAATCAAGTTTTTAAAATAAGCTCTTCTTGCATCTCTAACACAAATATTTATGACAGTTAGAAGAACTGTTAGAAGGCTCCAGTTCGAGTCAGGTAAAGATAATGAACTTGCAATTTCCATTGGTTAGGACTTTAGGAGGTGAGCTAAATGCCGAATGTGGTACATTAGCCTCTATTATAGTCATTATTAAGAAGTGACAGAGCAATCAAACAATCATGTCTTGGTTAAAGAATAGGTCTGATGAAAATCATTGCTCTTGACCTTCTAAAAGTCAGAGACACAGCACTGACTGTGAATACAGTGCTAGTCTAACCAGCTTTCAGTCAGAGAGCAACTCCGTGCTAGGGCTCTGAAGGAGTCTTTTTTAAAATGAAAAAAAAAGTGCATCATCAATAGGTTAGCGCATAGTACTAGAACTGCTTAGGGGTGCTAGCACAAATGAATATTTTTGTAGAGGTTTTTTTCTCAATTTTGACCACATTTTGACATGGCTAGAAATGAAGGCCTTGCTCACAGTTCACCACTGGAATATTCAAAACACACACCTTTACCTTCACACTCTGTACCTAGTGTGGATTTGGTGGCTCTTATAGTAACTCTGTAACGCAAATAACAGGCCTGTAAGAGGGCACTGCCAGGCCCATCTGTGCCTGTGTGTGTGTGTGTGTGTGTGTGTGTGTGTGTGTGTGTGTGTGTGTGTGTGTGTGTGTGTGTGTGTGTGAGAGGGGGCGGCATGTAGCTAACGGGCCCTGACGCGCAGCGAGGCGAGAGCTTTCAGAACCTCATCCATCATGCCACGGGCCCTGCCACACCAGCCAGAAACATGGCCACATACCACTAAAGGCTATTAGAAACAATCCCTCAACTCACACGCACAACTGCTGCCGCACTGTTCAAGAGCTCCCACCAGAGAGTGCAGACAGAGGGGCCTCAGCATGGAGCTGCGTCAGGGGGCTCAATAGGAAACCACTCGACTGGGGCACACATTTTAAGTAATGATGGTGTAAGTAATGGCATTTAAAGCCGCAGCGAGGGATTTCAAAACAACAGTGGTGATTTCCCTTCACTCGTACAACAAGCATTATATTTCAGTCTTTAAATGAATAGACATAGCTTCGAGAATCTATGGCCAAGAACATATTTAAAAACTGAATAGTTTTTTTATTATTATTATTATTTTTGCAGTTTCCTTTTCTTCCACAGAATCATTAGCCATATAAAACTATGCAATTATTTGAATCACCCTCTTGGTGCTTTTAGCCTAGCACCATTTTTAAGCTATGTATGCTAAACTGTATTTTAAATCATATTTCATCAACTTGCAGTAAGAGCTAGCTATGCTGAAGTATAGCCTCCACATGGCACGGACAGTTACAATCTGGTTTTAAGTAACGAATTAACCCAGGCTGAATCTCGAATGGCTCCCTACTCTCCATATAGTGTGTAAGGTAGATCATACAATTCTTGCTTCTACATAGAAATGGGGTACAGTTTGTCCAGTATGAAATCGAGCACACATGGCTGAATCCCTAATGGCTATTTGTTAGACATATTATACACTGTTTGTGTGCAGGAGCCTATATTTAAATTCTTAAAGGGAGTAGAACTGGGAGTAGAAGGCCCAGTTCCCAGTGAGGAATGGGACATAATGCTGTAAGCTTGGTGCTAACTAAGACTGGAAATGTCAAAGAGGCACTAATGGAATGCTTGAGGTTTTTGCATTAAACAGTGCTATAATATGATACAACCCCGTTTAGTAATCTTTGGTTGCTTGACAATAATTTGTGAGTTCAGACCAAGCCTTCAACATAGTGGTAATATGAGAGAAGACTAATAGGGGGATAGGTGAGAACGCTGAGAACCTGGGCTAGAGTTCTGGGCAGCTTCTGCCTGTAGCTAGAAGGCCAGACACCCCTTCATAGATGTAGTTAGACTGACGTAGGAGGAATAGGGAGGAGATGGGGAGGAGGTGGAGATTGCGAACCTTTCATCACAGGAACGGAAGGAGAGGATCTTATAGGGAGTTAGATGGGAGTTGTAGGATCTTAAATATATAACAGGTCTGATTTGGTTGTCTGACATTTGCTTGTAGGGTCTGTCACGTGGGGGACCTGATTTGGTCAGTTAATCTGACATTTGCTTGTAGGGTTCTTCGTGTGGAGGACCTGATTCGGTCAGGTGGCATTTGTTTAGTAGGACCTGCTTTCTCATGAAGGATCAGATTCAGTCAAATGACACTAATTTTTTTCATTTGGCATTTATTTCGGAGGGTCTTACATGAAAGACCTGATAAGGGCAATTTTTAATTTGTGTCCGTTCGTCCTTTTAAAACTTGTGTTCCCACTTTCTGTAATTTTATAGACACAACTACAGTTGCTTTCTTTTGGGTGGGCATGTTACGTGTAAGCACTTAAGACTAACCAATCAGAGGCCTGGCTGGTTCAGTTGGGGGAGAAGCTTACACTTTAAAAAGAGGGCTTCAACATGCCTGAAGAGAGAGGACTGATCACACGTGTGCGCTGTTTTAGTTTGTGTATTCATTATTTGTCTATACACTATTTCACCAGTGCTTCTTTTAACTTGGTTTGCAAGACGTTGTCTTATGTCAGGGGCAGTGCTTCAGTTGTTGGTATTTTACGTGCACAATGTTAACTTTGCTTTACAAGAGATTGTTTGTATCACCTGGGGTTTCAAACAGGTAAGAGGGGCATGCCTATAAATTCGCACCACATAGATGTTTATTCTGTCTAGCTCCCTAGGCCAGAGGGCGGGCACCATCACATGTACTTTTGATTAATTGCCAAGGAAGTTTAGAGTAGTTAGATTTTGTTTCCTTTTTATAGATTAACTAAATACTTTTTTGTTTCAGAGTAGGAAAGCATGATTAGGTTTGGTTTTGCTCTTTTTCTTTCTGTCTGTCCACAGTTTGATTCTTCCAGTGTGGTACTCAGTATCCCACACTGTTAGAAATCAAGGTACCATGCAGGTACATGATTCATTCATCAAGGTACAAACAATATAAGTGTACCCTCAAAGGTACAACAGTGGTTTTAAGGTCCAGTGGTGTTCCTTACATGAGTTTTTACTAGTGGAAAAGTAGATATTTGTACCTTTTCATAACCAAATGTTTTAAATCAGAGCATTAAAATAAAAAGACTGGAGACGAGACAGGGGGTGTGGAATCAATACAACTTAGAAAATATTATTTCAATGGATTCTGGTACAGTTATGCTCCCTGATTACAGGTACTGAGATGGACCCTTGAGGGTACCACCACAGTGACAAGAGGGGTACTGCCCCAGTAACAGTGTCATACCTTTTTTTCTGAGAGTGCAGCACTCCAGTTTTAGTAAAGCATTTTTAATAAAGTGGCTTCAAAAGCTCTGTATTGGTCTGTTCCTGAAGCTGCTAATCCATTCTCACCAGTTCAGAATTTTAATGCCACATTTTACAGATCTCACAGTGGCCTAGGCAAAAGGTAGGGTTGGAACAAGGGGTTCCAGTGATGTCAACCAACTACCCCAAAAAAAAAAAGCAGTTATAACACTATATATATATATATATATATATATATATATATATATATGGACTGCATTTCATGACAGAAGAAGTATCATGGTTGGTATTAATAACGTAATTATTTTTTGTGAGAATTGTGTATTTCATCATATTTTATGTTGTAAGCAATAAACCACTTGATTTTATCCTGGGTAAGGAGATTTTAGAGGGTTCTGCTTTGTGCTGTACCCTCACCGATGATAAAATCACTGCCTTTTGTGGCTTATTGCATTAATTGTAGCCTTTTAAAAAGGTTTTGAAAAGTTAGGTGTCCAGAAACATTTTAAAGGGAGTGTACTAACCAATATGTTAGGGTAATGGATATTGCTGTATGACTAGTGACCTGCCAGCATCCACTTTAACTGCTCTCTCTGTAGGCATATGTTAAGATCCTGGGGAGAATACCACACCTTGAGTACAACGAGGACGCTTGTGCAGGCTCTGGCACTGTGAAGCAGACAGCACTGTGGCCAGTGAAAGCAGCAGTGTAATGAGGAATTTCACGGCTGCTGCAGGGCCTGGGTCAGTGAAAGGTCTGGGCTGGGTGACCAACACTAACCACTTGGGGGGCCACTATTGTCACAGTATAGAGGACACAAGAGGTTACATCATCGTTACACAGGCAGCCCATAGCACCCGCAGCTGTTAGTGTTGTCTGCATCCCTCTCCTGTCACTTGTTGCAGTGGAGCGACCACATATTTGAATCACTGGTTATTGTTACAGTCGCTGGAGGGGTGAGTTGTTTTAGAAGTGTCATGTTTGATTTATCTTCTGACTTTCTGCCAATGGAGCTTGGCATGGGCTGCATTTTCTGCTTTCTGGAAGTGATTTATAAGGGAATTGTCTTTTGATGGAGCGTACAACTGCTATAAAGGCACCTGATTGAGTTATTTCTCACAAAGCAAACTACACATTCATCCATTCATCAAATTTACTTGTCATGAAGCGTACACAGTTTTCTTTTTCATCTCTCAGGCAGTGGACTGTGGAGGGCTGCAGGCCGCTGGGACATATCTGCAGCTCCACGCTCTGTGATTGTATGGAATGTGGCATTAGTGGGTTGGAACGACTGTCTTAGTTGCCAGCAGTCTGATTTGGACCTCTTTGCTGACTTAGCACAACAAAAACTTTGAAAAGTCACAAGTATTGAAGAACCCACGAACAGACTTTAAGAAGCTTGTGTTTGTCCTTATCTTAGCAGCAACATCATATTTGCAAACCCTTCTTAAGGAGTTTTATTTACTTATTATTACTTATTATTATTTGTCTTGTCCACCTTAAAATGCTTAACGGGAACGATACACTGACCAAAAACAGCTTGGGGATACAAACGTTTCAAATCTTTTTCTTGTCAGTTTATGATAACATATTAAGATGTTCAGATGTTTCCATTTGTTTTTATGAAATACTTCAAAAATACTAAGTTGGACTTTATAATAATGCATCACTCCACACATTATGGCCCAATCCCATTTCTTCTTTTTACCCCTAACCCCTCGTTTTCCAGTGTCATCCTAACCCCTTGAAGGGGTAGTGATTGAAACCTTGCCCTATGAAATGGGACCCTCAGATTAAAAAAAAAAACAAACAAAAAACAACATCACTTCATTAACAGCTACTAGCGCTGCTCTGTAGGCAACCCTGCCCGTCTTCAGTGATAGCAGAGAAGGGAAAGTTCAGCTCCTCACTGCTGGGCTTATAGTTACATTTAGGGAATCATATGCTTTCAAAGAGGGAGAATCAAAAAATGATTTATTATCACCCGCTCCTAATTCGCTGGTGATGCGAAGCTGAACTCAACTTCACCAGCTTCTTGTTCGAATTTTCCTGTTCTACCTTAAATGGAGCAGCAGTGACATTCTGGTGCTTCAGGTGTCAGAACTGCTGGATTATTTAAGGTGGAATCGAAAAGTTAGCTAGCTAGCTACCAAGACATTAGCATGCTATTAGCGATTTTTTTCTTTTGCTTGTTACAAAGAAAATGACCTTAATACATGTCTAAGGGCTGAGTGGTAGGGGCAAGGGGTGAATGGGATTGGGCCTAAATCTCCCTGTTGTGATGTCAACTTTTCAGTTGTTTAAACCTCCTTTGAGCTAAAAGGCTTTCAGTGTGCTCTTGACCATTTACTGCATGGTGTTCCCACATGGCAACAATGATTAGTTTTCATTTTTTGAACTGCCTACAATGTAAGAGGAGTTTTTATTTTCCACTGTGAAATTGAAGTTTCCATGTGGAGCATGGTATACTTTTATCTGATAACACGCCTTCCCACTGCAGTCAGTGCTTCTTTTTTCCACTCACACTTCACATGCTGAGGCCTGGCTTCTAAAGCGCTCTCAAAGTGTGTGTAATTCAGTATTTATACACAAGGACCTCAAGAAACACAATCTGTGGGAGTTTGCAATTTCTTTTTCATAAATGAAACCAGTTGAGATGTTAATTGGTTTCATATTAAATGATAAAACATGATTGTTGCCATATGGCATGCAACAAAGAAACTTCAGTCTGCAATGCATACACTATCAAAGAACACCTTTGATACGATCATTTTCACATTATTTTTTATATTACAATCTGATGTATTAAAGATGTTTTATCAGTATAATTATTTTCATATATCTGTATTTCTAAAATACTATTGTGTATATAGGCTTTATGCACATATTTTTCCATGACTGGATGATGAATGTGTAAATGTCCTATGGCACTGTATTGGTTCACTCCCCTTGCAGAATCTTACAGTAGATATTTTACTCCAAAATATTTATAAAATGTTCTATTAATTATGCAATTTTTCATATAAAAAAACTATTGATTAACACTATCAAATCATCTTTTGAACAAAATCTGATCTTCATACACATTGAAGATGAAGCTAAATGTGACAAAATATATCCTATATATATATCTAGTAGCGAATAGCAGATTTAGGTTAATGAAACTTCTTACTTTCTCACAGTGACACTAAAAATCTAACATAATTAAAAATTTAGAAAAGAAATCATGGAATTCCCAGACTTCAGACAGCAGTGTATGTGTGGGTCAGTTTGTGACTGTGGGCTGTTGAGTTCCTTTGTTATGAGGTCTGTTATGGAACCAATGTCATGCACTTTATTATTCCAGTCCTTTTACTCTAATTGCTCTCAGGCTTTGCAGGCCACTTGTTCCAGACTGCCATGCGCTGAACCAAACTGGAGGGCGGCTTTTCTGGTGGCAGAGCAGGCCCCTCATGCATGAGGAGGCATGACGGGATGATCAAACGGTGACCTGCCCAAGCATTCCGACCCCCTTTGTCCTCTCATCTTATACAAACACAGCCCCCCACCCCCTTTCAGATGGCAGAGGACAGATAAGCTTGCCTGCAGCAAGCCATGAGAAACGGTTGCTCTCACAGGTGGAGAATCCTCAGGAGCTGTTTAAACACTCACTACTGGGATTAGGGGAAGTTCATTGACCTGTTTCTGCATAATTTGAACCATGTTAATGAAATTTAAAGTGATAGGTAGGTATAATTTATATTTATACATTATACATGAACTACATTTACAGGATAAATAAAATGTAGTTCATCTGTCAAGACATGTTTGCCATCTATTTAGATTATTACAGCCTCGCACAGGGCAGATTAACCCTGTATTTCTCCCTGCTTTAGTGAGTTCTACTTACTTTATTATTCCTCCCAGCTTTCATTACCTTTAATGACCCATATTTTACATTTTCTTTAATTTAATCTTTCTCCATAGGTCCATTTGCATGGACAATTGACAATTTTCCAGCCTCTCTTTATCCCTTAAAATTAAGGCTAAACAAGGCTAATATTTCACTATACTAGCACTGCACAGTATGAGAACAGTGCAATATGGAAAGTTTATGTAGAGAAAAACTTTGGAGCACGGATTATTTTCTTACAGTGCATTTTATGTTATTTTATGTTATTTTATATGTTGTGCTTGAACAGGATTTTGTTGGACTTGAATCAGCTTTGGACTCTTGATGATGTGGCTCGGCTTTTGTCAAACTTAACATGGGTGACTCAAAATGCAATGCGGGGTCAGGGCTTAGACGAAAAGTTCTTCTGCTGTTTTCAGATTTGGGTCAAAATTTCAGGCCTGTTCAGCATGCCTACCTTTTAAAATTTGCTAAAGTTTATAAGCTCCCCAGGCATAACAATTTGTCACCTTATATGTTTAAGGTGCGACTGGATGCATAGACTGAGAACAGGTGGTACAGTGCAGTGAATGTTTCATATGATGTGTGGAAAATGGGTCGTAAAGTAGATGATAATGAATGGCAAAAAGGAGTGGTTGCATTTGGCTGTACCAAAAGCCAGAGTGGGAAGGAACTAGCTGATTTTGCAGGTGTATTGAAGAGTATTGAAGAACATGGGCCTACCAGTAGTGGCAAAATCCCGGTCTACAGTTAATTCTCTTAGAATTGTTGCCAAAGGGAAAACTAAGGGACATGGACCACCAACGAGTTTCACGGCTTGTGAATAAAAAAGCTTTACTGTGCAGTGTTCTTTCAGAACTTGGTTGTGAACGACCTGTGTTGATTCTAAAAGTAATTGTTGCCTGGACGCAAAGTGATTTTTATTCACAAGCTCTTATATTAAAAACATACAGAACACAGTTAAAAGCAGTCTGTTTTGTTTTGCAGTTGGATAGCTCAGGCTCCTGGTGGGTGGGTTTTAAGCACATTTTTGTGGCCTGGGGATTTTTGCTGGACCTGACAACTCTGAATTCAAGTAGTTTGTGGGGCTTAACTAGAATGGTGCTTCACATCAATGATACTTTGCATCCTAATAATAGATTACAGTATGTTGTACAGTGTCATAAGCATAAGCAAGTCCATTTGAGATTATGTAACAGTTTGACACAGTTAGTGCCACAGTGTGTGAACACTCAACATGGCTTGTTGGGGAAAAGTGTGTGAATTTGAACCAGCTTTACATTTGAGGTACATATTTTTACTGCACGATGTGGAAAAGCTTATAAAATATGATCTGTTCTGAATTGTTTCTGTGGAATTGTGCAAATACATGTGTGTGTGCTAAAGAGCATAAGAGACTGGATTCTCAGTTGTGAAACTTTGTTTGTGTATGTGTGCACAAACCACCTGTGAGTCAGCTGGAGACTGGGGGAACTCCATAAGCCAAAGCTGAGGCACCACAGGCCACCACAAAGCAGGGCCGGGGCTTTGTGGACGGAGCACCTGGCTGGATCAGCCTGCTGAGAGATGCGTTTGGATTTATTGCTGTGAACGTGGGGAGCCGGGGCTTACATCCAGACCAGGAGCAGGGGTGATGATGCAATCCTGGCTGAGGATCCAAACACTACCATCCATAACTAATCATCTAACATCAGTACCTGGCCTCACTAATGCTCTTGTGGCTGCAATTAAATCTTCACAGCAATGTTCCAACATCTAGTGTAAAGCCTTCCCAGAAGAGCCGAGGCTGTTACTGCAGAAAAGGGGGACAAACTCCTTGTTAATACCCCTGATTTCAGAAAAAAGTCAGATGAGCAATTGTCTAATAGTGTATAATATGTAAAGACATACTGTATAAACCATTGACCATCATCATTTTCATAAAAAGCACCATCATAACATAATTTATTTTGTTTTTTTATTCAGATCAATTGAAAACACCATGTCCATTTATGCTGAACACCTCATGACCCACTTTGTAGTAAGAACATTAGTTTTTGTCTTCTTTATTCTTCTTGAGATATGAAGTTTACATATAACTATGCTATAATGAGTGTATTATTGATTTTTCATTCATGAGAAGCTACACATTCGAATCGAGCCAGTTGATCTAGGTGCTGGCTTCTTGAAAAGTAATGCTGTAGTGACTCAGCATTCTCACTCTTAAGAGCCTGAGATGGTCAAGACAGATAAGGCCATGGTCTGAGAGGGGACTGTTAGACCTGGGCAGACAGCTGACTGTTTATATTTGATTTTTTACAAGCTGTTATATTCAAAATTCTTTGTTCATTTTTAGGTTCTGAGCAATCTGCCTCATCTGCATTGTATATCCAGTGTTGTGCAAAAGTCCTCTGAGAAAATAAAATGAGAGTGGAAGACAATAAGTATTAAAAAACAGTAAACAAAATTGGAGTAAATACAAATACCCACATAAACTAAATTATGATTTTATGTATCCGTGTTATTTCCAAACTTTTCCTCAAAGGAGCTCAGTAATAACTGTGACCATCCATTAGTTTGACTAATCAACACATTAAAGGCTCCATATCATGGAACAACAATTATTCCACCTTTTCCTGAAATAAAGGAGTTTGATGTAAAATGTACATTTACATTTTTATCTGCCTTTTCATCCTACATTGAAAAAGAATGGCACAGTTCATCAATCAACACAGTTCATGCCAGAAGAACTTAAAGATAGCAAATATGTCAATGTAACATTTTGTCACTGTCAGATCTAAACCTTGTACCCCCCTTGTACATTTAATGGAAGCTAATGCAATAACCATTTGTATTGAGTTCATTGTGAAATTATGCCACAATGTAAAGGGCAGGCAGGCAGCATTTTTAAATTACAGAAGAATAAAAAACATAGCAAAAATGGAGATTCAAGGTTTTGTCCCAACAGCGTTATTTTCCTTGTGTGCAGCCACCTGAGTCCCTCGTGAACAATTTTTCCCAGTACGCAGGAGATTAGCCCTGCCCACTCAGGTTGAAGTTATGAGGGGTGTTTCAGCCTGAACTGTTTTTTTAAATGAGGCACATTTTAAATGTTGTATCAGTCTAAAAGCCACAGTAACAAAACAGCCTGTGCAGTTCTAAGAGATGAGGGAAGGTTGGACTGCTGTTGCTACATAAAACCGCACAAATGTTTTAGGTGGACCTCAGAGAAAAAAAGGCATTAAATGACATTAAATGTGCTGTGCTGAAGTGATGTTAAACATATCCATACACTCTCAGAAATGGGTCTGAAACTGTCACTGGGGGCAGTACAGTACTCTTTCCACTGGGGTGGTTCCCTGAAGGGTACATCTCAGTACCTCTAGGCAGGAAACATAATTGCACCAATATGAAATGATATTTTCTAAGTTGTACTGACTCCACACCCCATCTTGTCTCCAGGCTTTTTAATCTCAGTGTTCTGGTTTAAAACATAATGTTATGAAAAGGTACAAATGTGTTTTTTATGTAGAAAAATGTATTTAAGTTGCATGTTAAAACCACTGTTGTACCTTTGAAGGAACGTTTACCCTGTTTGTACCTTGATGAATGAAAAATGTACCTGCACAGAACCTTAATTTCTAACCGTGTAGAGTAGTTGGAGTGAAGTCAGAAACCAATCTCTGTATTTCTATATGTATGTTTATTTGTACTTATACCAATGTTATATATTGTTTTCACTGGCAAAAACACACAATAAACACTTTTAAACAAATTTTCTTGGCTGTGCAATACTGTACATTGTCTATGCAGCCTGCTTACAAATGACCTGAAGGTATCAATATTTGTCATGTATGATAGAGAAACTACATTGAGATAAAGTGATACATTAAACTGACGAATCCAATGCATTATTTCCATATAAATGAAATGACATCAACACAGTTTGCTTGGCAATAATGCTGTTGTGATGATGTAATATAAGTAATGAATGCAAAACTACACCTGCAATCTGCATCATCTTTTTCAGTGTAACACTGATCTGGCTGCTGGCTTCTTGAAAAGGAAGCGACCGTAGTGAGTTCGCATTCTCACTCTTAAGAGGCTTAGACGGTTGAGACAGATAAGACCCGGGTCCGAGAGGGGTCAATTAGACCTGGGCAGACAGCTGTACAGCTTGGAGACCTCTGACCTCTGACTGCCCTATCCGTCCGGCTCACATTCTCCTGATAAAGATGAGGAGATAAGGAGGTGAACAGGTCGTGTCTGCAGGGAGAGCGAGAAGAGAGGACAGGAGGTAGAGCGAGATAGAGAAGGAAAGAGAGAGACAGAGGGGGGGGGGCAAGAGGTTCAGGTGAACCGATCAAACACAGGGTTATCAGTGCTGTCAGCGAGGATTCTCATAGTGATGTTCTCTGCTTGTCTGAGTCTGTGAGGAACATGTGTAACACATGTTTGTGCCTGCAGTGATATGAGCTCAAAAAAACTGTGTAAGCCCACCCACCCCCACCCCCCAACACAAATGCCCATATAGGTAGTTTCAGGTTATTCCACTTGTATGTTGTTCTCAGAATTCAATGCTATAAACAGGAATGTTAAAACCTAATACATTGTATCTTGCATACATGACATAAGACGTGTACATTGTGTGTCAGTGGATCGGCTGAACTATGATCTCATTCGCAATCAATATATGAATTATGCTACATGTATGCGACAAGCGAGCTAACAATCCTGTGCGCAGAAATAACACTGCATGAAAGTAAGTCTGCTGTTAAATTTAAATAGTTTTTGTATTTACAGAACAACACCAGCACCTTAACTACCACATTTGACAAAGTTTGCTGGTTTGCGTGTTGTGAAGTTGGCAGTCTTATGATGTCAGTTCACAGCACAGCAGTGTTAACTTGCATGAAGCAATATTCACATCAACCTCAATTCAGAGGATCCAGTGACATTGAGAGGACAATTTTTCATACAGCAAAATGATCAGATTTGGAACATTTTTGTTTGCCACATTTTTCTTAAACGCAATTTCTCTTATAGAGTAACCAGTTTATTATGCATCATTTGGACGCCGTTAAGAGAATGATGCACGACTTCAGAGGGCTAGTAACGTCCAGAATGCCTCATATTTGAAAAGTGGTGATCAAATCCTGAGGGAGCTAACTGATTGATAAATTACTGTGAACAGATCATTACATTACTTTATTTATCAATCACTTTGATTCAATGAAATTCAGTACAATTAAAATTTGATGAATTATTTACACATTTATTTTATTTTCATAGCGTCCATTACAATATCCATTGTCACAAAGCAACTTTACAGAAAATCCAGGTCCAGGTCCCAAGTGAGCTTTGCTGAGGGCAACAGTGCCAAGCAAAACTCCCTAAGAGCAAGAAGAAGAAAGCTTGAGAGGAATCAGGACTCAAACTCATCCTCCTCTGTTCGACACCGAACAGAGGAGATAGCAGATAATTAAAGAGCAATATGAGGGCATGATTATACAACAGTGAATGTACAACAAAGAAAAGAAGTGAGTCTGTCATTGGACAAGAGTATATAGATTAACCATTGATACCAGATGACCATTTTAGAGGCCTATCAGACTAACACAGGACAACAGATCTATGAAGACCCATGACTGCTGCTAGAAGCCTGTCATGATGACACATTAGTATGAATATGTGAAGAATATGTAAAGGAAAAGATACACTATCTAAGATTGAACAGTTGTAGTTAATGTCTGTGCAGGCAACATCAGAAGGTTGAATGGAGCAAGGAGGTGACAACCATGGTGGTTAACCCAGAACCCCCCCCCCCCCCCCCCCCAAAAAAAAAAATAAATAAATAAATAAAATGCCTTCAAATGTCTTATAATTAAACAAAATAGCAATTTTTAATATGATAAGTGATTCAAACTTTATATAACCATATACAATATATCGCTAAAACCTTGTATCTCCATTTTGTCATTTTTCAGTTTCTGAGATTATTTAAAAATGCCTGTTACCCTTTACATTGTGTGTACATTTCATGATGAGTACAGCCAAAGAAATGGCCCAAATGACTTCTAAATACACCTGGTTCCACTGACTTACATTAAAAGTAAAGTATGTTTTTTACTTCTCCTGTAAAGTTACCATTTTGGAGATACAAGGTTTTGTTCTGACAGCAGCAAAATATGGAACACATGCAGGTGTGTGTGTGTGTGTGTGTGTGTGTGTGTGTGTGTGTCTGTCACTTCAGCAGATTCAAGTCAGCCAACATTACTGAAGCAATACTGTGAAGGTTTAATACAAATGATTTCTGACTTAATGACCTTTTTTACCTTTTATATAAAACCTCACTATAAAACGTGAGATTTCCTGTGGCACCAAGAAGTTGGAACTGAGTTGCAATTTTAAATTAACAATCAATATTTCCAAACCAGCTCCTGTTCCAACGCCAACGTCACACATTTTCACAACATCCAAAACACACGCACGCGCTTCCCATAATGGCAGTGACACAGCACGGCAGACTCCCCTCAGTTAACCTCTCTCTGGGTGGCATGGCCGGGGGCGCTGGGTACAGTGCTTGCCCCCCCACCCCCAGCCCACTCTGATTGGTGCTCGTAGAAATGCACTCACCCATGCGGCAGTCGGTGCCCTCCTCAGCATCAGATATGAGCTGGGGCTTTCCGTCCACATCCAGCTCTAAAGAATTCCTCCTTTGCGCAGAGAAAAGGACAGGCAGACAGAGAAAGGAAAGAAAAGGTCTTTTCAGGTTGTTTTGGGCACTGCCTGCCACACATCCGTGCTGGCGTTCCACAAACAAGCTTTCCTTTGTTATGGACAGCCGTGGCTTGCCTCTGTGCAATGGTGGCTCCTTTTGTGGAGGTGCATTCCTCCCTCAGCCCACTGTCTTCTGCTGCCTTGCCACTTCAGTGCTGTACAGTCTTTGGGTAAACATGCGTGAGTCACTTTCTTCAAACAAATTGACTTCAGTGTCACAGACAACGGACGTTTTTTGTATTTGCTGTGAAAGCCTTTGATACAATGACTGAAACACATGGTCAGTCTGATTTATTATAGCTCAGGGGACAATTGCAGGAGAATTCCACATATTTTTAAACATTTCTATATAACTGAGTCTTTGAGAGTCTCATTGAGAGTGGTTTGAAATGCTCCGTTCGGAGAAACTTGTTGATTTAGATTTTTTATCTTGGTGATAGCAGAAGTCACAGCATCTACAAGATAAATATAGACATTTTATTTTCTAAACAAAACCACCATTGAACCTACATAGGTCACAGTTGTATATGCAGTGTTCAGAAAGGTACAACACCCTACATCCCATGTATCAAACACAAGGCCTGTGGGCCAGTTAAGGCCCGTGACACAGTCCTATTCAGCCTGTGAAAATGATTTTAATTTTCTATTAATATTAGCCCATTTCGCTGTGATCTGCACTACAATCCCCAGCATGCACTGCAATGTAATGTGCCTCTATGGAACAGGATCATAAAAAGAAAAGATGCCAAATGTCTTGTTCAAGCAAACAGGCAGGTTAAAAAACCTACTGTATGCTGGGGACTTTATTTGAATAGATTATCTACAGATAATTAAATCATTAACACACTTTCTGGTGATAGTTGATTAACAGCAACATTCAAGTTAGGGTTAGGTTTAGGAGTAGGTGTAGGGTTTGCCTTGAGGTTAGGGTTAGGCTTAGTGTTAGGGAGAGATTTAATAGAATCTTCACACAACTTCAGTTGTATTTAATAGATGTTTTTTGAATGTCAGTTAAAGATAAACTGATTGTCTATATAGCATCTATATTGGACTATCCAAATTAAGAGTTGCCCACAGCTGACCCAAAGATTTGTTGAGATTTTGTAAAAAGACCCTTGTAGTGGTTGAGTTTGTGTAACGTGGAGCGAGGTTGAGGCAGACGCATACACTGAGATAAGTGACTTTTATTATGGGCAAATCCAGGATCGTGGTCAACAGTCCATTTTCAGGTATCCAATACGGAGAGCAGGAGGGACAGACATGATGAAATGAACACTGAATCAAACAACACCAAACACCATGAGCATACAACACATACAACACAGTCAAACAGTACAACCAGAACAGTACAAAGCCCAGCGAAAACAAAGGGTAAACACGGGGCTTATAAAACACAGGGATAAGGAAGGACAGGCGGAAAACAGGTGGTGACAATCAGGGGTGGAGTCACAAAACAAGGGGCCGGACTAGGATCAAAACAAAAAACACATGGACTAGACCAAAACAAACGCACATGGACCGGACTGGGAGGGGCCGGTCGTGACAGTTGACAGTGACAGTGACACTCCTGCCCTACATGTACCCCTCCACCATTTAATTGACTTAGCCCAAAACTTTATTTTAAAACTATCATACAACAAAATCTCAGGCATCAGGCAACATATTCATTACCATTCTGTGTAATCATGTTCTGTTAAGGAGTTTTTAGAGGCATTGAATTCTTCAGACGTCTGGTTCCTATCACCACCACTGTAAATGACTCTGACTTATAGTTTCTCTGCAACAGAACATTATGTACCAAAACACTCTAAATGACTTTATTTACATATTAGCCACTTGATTATGTTTGATTAGATACTTGGAAAATCAGTGCACAGAAAGCAGAAACCTAACCCATGTACTAGGCATTAGACCCCAAACACAAGATTTCATCTTTGTAGTATAAGCTCCATATGTTCCATTCATATTTACCACTATTTATTCCGTCCACAACCAGTGGTGGACAGTAACTAAGTAAATGTAATTCGTTTCTGTACTTAAATAGTTTTTTCGTGTATCTGTACTTTACTTAAGTGTTTCCATTTTGGGTGACATTTTACTTTCACTCCACTACATTTCAATGTCAAATATCTGACTTTTTACTCCACTACACTTTGTGAAATCTGTCATTCCTTTTGGTTTTTGTGTGTATAAAAACGTAACATGTCAAAACAAAAGAAGCGCAAAGCAAGAACACCAATCAGGGCACAGCGGTCACTTTGCTCTGAGCTTGTTTTGACTAGTTGGTCATACCGACCCAGTGCAAGCACACGGTTCAACATCAGTGCAGCAGTGTAAATTTTGGGAGTACATACGTCGACCTAAATGATGGAACTAACCTAACAATATAGAAATATGTACACACATGCAGTCGTGACTGACGTGTTTCTTTGTTCTGAATTCATACAAACACTTTCATTTTATAGTAAATTAGTTTCAGTTAGTTTATGTTTATGAACAGAGACCTACAGATCAATATAGTAAAGGAAACTCATCTGTGATCCTGAGTTTAAAGCCAGTTTTTATTAAACTTGGAACTAAGTTGCAAATAAATCTTAAACTGAAACTTTACTTGTCTGTAAAAGTGATTTCAGAGCCACTCAGGTCTCCCTGATGGAAACTGTTTACCTTCAGTGTTTTGTGCTTATGATCATTTTAATAGACGTCAGCGTCACTAATTAATGACATTCTATTAATAGACTGGTTTACCAAGAGAGACACTGGAGTATTTTCATCTAAAATGAGTTCATGAAGTTCATGAAACATCAGAGACATAACTAATCTTTTAGTACTTTTACTTTCAATACTTAAGTGCATTTGAAGACAAATACTTTTGTACTTTTACTGAAGTTGAGGTCTAGAGTAAGAACTTCTACTTTTACTTGAGTGATATTTTACCTTGGGAATCTCTACTTTAACTCAAGTACATGATTTGTGTGCTTCATCCACCTCTGTCCACAACTAAGAGGATCCACTTGGAAACACCACCAATCTGCCGGTTTAAAACCTTCTAATCTGTTCTATTAAAAGAAGAAAAACAACTCTAGAGGAAATGTAGCCTGTTCTCATGCTCCACTACTCAGAATAGAGGCTGAATTACCAAAGAACTGAACCATAAAAGACCTGATTACGGTAATGACCCTGTTCATCATGAACATTGCTGTATTCAGTGAACTCATTTAGACAAATACAATGAAAGCAATTACGATATCTGTCTACTCTCTCCCTCGCTTTCATTTCATATCCTTTTCTGTCTTTTCTATGGAGGGGAAGAGAGTCACGAGGACCTGGCAGCAAGCCACCTGACCCCCGAACAACCTCAGTGAGAGAGAGAGAGAGAGAGAGAGAGAGAGAGAGAGAGAGAGAATGAAAGTGATAGACAGAGGGAGAGTCAGGATGAGAGAAAGAGAGTCGGAGAGAGAGAAAAAAGTGAAAGGCAGCCAAAGAGAGATGAGATCAGAGCCACCATTCTTCTCGGCTTTACACTCTCGCTGCTACACAGTCTTGTTGCCTTTTCAGCCCGGCGCCTGCAGGGTTCAAACGTTACAGGATCAAAGGGCAGAGACTTTTACCCTCCAACACTCTCTCTCTTTCTCTCTCTCTCTCTCTCTCTCTCTCTCTCTCTCTCTCTCTCTCTCTCTCTCTCTCTCTGTGTTACTCTGTTCCCATCTGCTCATGGTTCACCCTGCAGTCTTCACTCTTTAGCAAACAGGAGCTCACTGTCTCTCTAAATAGGCCTTTGTCTCTCTTTCTGTCTATCTCTCTCTCTCTCTCTCTCACTCTCTCTCTCTCTCTCTCTCTCTCTCTCTCTCTCTCTCTCTGTCTCCCTGTATCTGTACTGTGATGCCCACTGGGTCAGAATCCAGTTCCTACTCTTCGCAGTCTGATGTGGTTCAGTATCTTTGAGCACTCATATAACTGATAACTGACACATTAACACTCTGCCCACAAATGTATTGTAGCACATGTTTCCAGGTTGGACAGGCTGGAATTCATTCAACCAAATGAGAAATTATAGCGCACAACTCAGTTTGGTGCAAAACTGTTTAATTACTCAAATCAGAGCGCTTCACTGTTGACTTACAGACACTTCATCAAATTGAGTTAAAATGCTACGCTACTGAACCTACATTATGTTATTGTAGTTAGTCAAACTATGCAGCATGAAAACGATAATGAATTTGCCACCATGCTTAAGCTAACCGGAATCCAGGACAAAAACATTCGGGTTAGCTACATACTCCAGCATCGGTAGCACATTTTAAAATGGGAACTTACAGACTTCCTAATAAAGTATAGTTCTGTAAATCTTATTCAGCCTCACATCAGCTGCCTATAAAACAACACAGTCACTCGTTCATATTTTGATTATAAAATCTGAGTGAGACTCTATACCTCATACTATACTAATGCCTGCTGTCAACAAACACAGATGTCCTTGCTTGTAACTTACACCAGCACACCAGCGGATTCCTCTCACATGCCCTGCACTCATTGGTGAAGAGGGTTGGCTGGAATGCAGCTGGAGGTGCCAACATGGTCAAGCAGGCCTGCTGAGTTCTTATGGTGGAGATAAGTGAGGGCTGTGTGGAGCTGCTGTTGAGGAGCTGAAAGCCATCACAAACTGGCATAATCACCTACAGTCTTAGAAGACATCTGTCATCAATCTTACACATAATTGTCCCTTTGTACACCAACATAATGATGCACTGAATGCATTATTTTCATGTTAATAAAACACATTAAATCAGCACAATTATTACCAAGCATTAATACATTGAAAGGCAAAATTTTATTAATGTTTTATATATATATATAATTGCCAATCCCAGCGGTCATTGTTTCAGTTTTATTGAGTGTTTGAGTCTGTTAGCCCAATCGATGGGCTGTGGATATTAGTCCTTAACTAGTCCTTAACCAGTCCGTCACAGGACAGACAGACAGACACACAACATATTTCAAAGTATCTTGAAGTAAAGAAAACAAAATGGATTCTTAAATCAAGTCAAGCCTCAGCTCTGACTTACAGCCCTCACTGTTAGAAATAAAGGTGCTGTGCAGGTACAATTTTCATTCATCAAGGTACAAACAATGTAAATGTTCCCTCAAACGTACAACAGAGGTTTTGAGGTCCAACTGTGTAAGTTAAAAAGTTTTTCCCACATGAAAACTCCGTCTTTGTATCTTTTCAAAACCTAATGTTTAAAAAAGAACGATATAATAAGAAGCCTGGAGACAAGACGGGGTGTGTACAACTTAGAAAATATCAGTGCAGAAAACCAAACTGAAGCTTTCATTTAAAAGAAATCAGATGAATCACAATCAGATGAATCTTGAGCATGCCATTAACAAGGCTGAAGACTCAAACAGAAGAGAGGACTTTCTGGAAAAATACTATTTACAGGGTCAACAGGTGACAAAATTCGAATTATAGACTCTTAATAATAATTATATATGTGGCCAAAAGGTATAAGGCAATGCCCTCTACAATAATTTCAGTGCCTACTATAAACACAAAACTGAAAAAGTATAATTTTCTATAAATAATACAATATATATACGCAGCAGCGTAAAAATGTGGGAGTACATACGTCACGTCACCTAAATGATGGAACTAACCTAACTTTGTGTTAATAGACCACAATAGAAATATGTACACACATGCAGTCGTGACTGACGTGTTTCTTTGTTCTGAATTCATACAAACACTTTCATTTTATAGTAAATTAGTTTCAGTTAGTTTATGTTTATGAACAGAGGCCTACAGATCAATATAGTAAAGGAAACTCATCTGTGATCCTGAGTTTAAAGCCAGTTTTTATTAAACTTGGAACTAAGTTGCAAATAAATCTTAAACTGAAACTTTACTTGTTTGTAAAAGTGATTTCAGAGCCACTCAGGTCTCCCTGATGGAAACTGTTTACCTTCAGTGTTTTGTGCTTATGATAATTTTAATAGACATCAGTGTCACTAATTAATGACGTTCTATTAAAAGACCAGGTTCTCTCAGGTTTACCAAGAGAGACGCTGGAGTATTTTCATCTAAAATGAGTCGAGTCTTGTTACAAAAATGATAACAGGACATTAGCGTCATAAATTTGTTTCTCCTTGATTAACCATTTTTAATATTTTTTAATTTTGTTATGGCTCAGCATTCCTTCATCCCCAACCCATCCTCATCCCCAACTGTGTCAGTATTACATTTATGGGTGCCACTTTACAAGAAGACTATCCTTATAAAGGGTTTGTGAATAGTTTCAGTTTTTAAAAAGTATTAATAAACAGCAATAATGCATAAAACAGGTAACAATGTGCTGTTATGTCTGATAAATATACATATCTGATGAAGCTATAGAGCAGACAAAGCAAGATAAGTAACCAGCAAGACCTGAGCTTGAAGAGCAGATGAATGTGGGCTTACTATTTGGCAAATAACAGGTCTCCGTGGCTCTTTTTATTTATGTGTTAGAACCCAAACAAAACCTTACAGTCATTGTCAGCAACTGACTTGGAATGAAATAGCCAATCAGAGTAAACATCATTTAAAAGGCCTGTCAGTATCTCTGCCTTTAAACAATACTTTTGCTTGATTAAAATTACGAGCAGCTGCTGCTGTTTGAAAAACTAGAAACTACTCGGTAGAAAGGGTTTAAAAACACATGGCTCAAATAAAATCTTTACAAATAAGATATAAAGCTTGCAGAGCAGTTTCTGAAACTTTAGTCTAGTGTTTGTAGGTTAGGCCCTTCTGCAGCATAGAGATCTTTATCTGTCAGCTTCATATTAGCCTGATTAGATGCTTCACTTTCAGTTTATGGTGTTTGCTGTGCTCATATCCACAACCAAACTCTCACAGTGAGGTGGAGCAGAAAGCACAGGCACAATGGATCACACTTTATTTTGGATGGTCCCTTTAGATGCTCTACAGATATTTAAATCATTAGCAAATTTTGAAGTGTTCAGTGGATTTTCAACAACATTGTGGTTCAGGTTAAGGTTAGGAGTAGATGTAAGTTTAGCCTTAAGGTTAGGGTTAGGAGTAGATGTAAGTTTAGCCTTGAGGTTAGGGTTAGGAGTAGATGTAAGTTTAGACTTGAGGTTAGGGTTAGGAGTAGATGTAAGTTTAGCCTTGAGGTTAGGGTTAGGAGTAGATGTAAGTTTAGACTTGAGGTTAGGGTTAGGAGTAGATGTAAGTTTAGCCCTTAAGGTTAGGGTTAGGAGTAGATGTAAGTTTAGCATTAAGGTTAGGGTTAGGAGTATATGTAAGTTTAGCCCTTAAGGTTAGGGTTAGGAGTAGATGTAAGTTTAGCATTAAGGTTAGGGTTAGGAGTATATGTAAGTTTAGCCTTGAGGTTAGGGTTAGGAGTAGATGTAAGTTTAGGCTTGAGGTTAGGGTTAGGAGTAGATGTAAGTTTAGCCTTGAGGTTAGGGTTAGGAGTAGATGTAAATTTAGCCTTGAGGTTAGGGTTAGGAGTAGATGTAAGTTTAGGCTTGAGGTTAGGGTTAGGAGTAGATGTAAGTTTAGCCTTAAGGTTAGGGTTAGGATTAAATGTAAGTTTAGCCTTGAGGTTAGGGTTAGGAGTAGATGTAAGTTTAGCCTTAAGGTTAGGGTTAGGAGTAGATGTAAGTTTAGCCTTGAAGTTAGGGTTAGGAGTAGATGTAAGTTTAGGCTTGAGGTTAGGGTTAGGAGTAGATGTAAGTTTAGCCTTGAGGTTAGGGTTAGGAGTAGATGTAAGTTTAGCCTTAAGGTTAGGGTTAGGAGTAGATGTAAATTTAGCCTTGAGGTTAGGGTTAGGAGTAGATGTAAGTTTAGGCTTGAGGTTAGGGTTAGGAGTAGATGTAAGTTTAGCCTTGAGGTTAGGGTTAGGAGTAGATGTAAGTTTAGCCTTGAGGTTAGGGTTAGGAGTAGATGTAAGTTTAGCCTTGAGGTTAGGGTTAGGAGTAGATGTAAGTTTAGCCTTGAGGTTAGGGTTAGGAGTAGATGTAAGTTTAGCCTTGAGGTTAGGGTTAGGAGTAGATGTAAGTTTAGCCCTTAAGGTTAGGGTTAGGAGTAGATGTAAGTTTAGCCTTGAGGTTAGGGTTAGGAGTAGATGTAAGTTTAGGCTTGAGGTTAGGGTTAGGAGTAGATGTAAGTTTAGCCTTGAGGTTAGGGTTAGGAGTAGATGTAAGTTTAGCCTTGAGGTTAGGGTTAGGAGTAGATGTAAATTTAGCCTTAAGGTTAGGGTTAGGATTAGATGTAAGTTTAGCCTTGAGGTTAGGGTTAGGAGTAGATGTAAGTTTAGCCTTGAGGTTAGGGTTAGGAGTAGATGTAAGTTTAGCCTTGAGGTTAGGGTTAGGAGTAGATGTAAGTTTAGCCTTGAGGTTAGGGTTAGGAGTAGATGTAAGTTTAGCCTTGAGGTTAGGGTTAGGAGAAGATGTAAGTTTAGCCTTGAGGTTAGGGTTAGGAGTAGATGTAAGTTTAGCCTTGAGGTTAGGGTTAGGAGTAGATGTAAGTTTAGCCTTAAGGTTAGGGTTAGGAGTAGATGTAAGTTTAGCCTTGAGGTTAGGGTTAGGAGTAGATGTAAGGTTAGACTTGAGGTTAGGGTTAGGAGTAGATGTAAGTTTAGACTTGAGGTTAGGGTTAGGAGTAGATGTAAGTTTAGCCTTGAGGTTAGGGTTAGGAGTATATGTAAGTTTAGCCTTGAGGTTAATGTTAGGAGTAGATGTAAGTTTAGCCTTGAGGTTAGGGTTAGGAGTAGATGTAAGTTTAGACTTGAGGTTAGGGTTAGGAGTAGATGTAAGTTTAGCATTAAGGTTAGGGTTAGGAGTATATGTAAGTTTAGCCTGAAGGTTAGGGTTAGGAGTAGATGTAAGTTTAGGCTTGAGGTTAGGGTTAGGAGTAGATGTAAGTTTAGCCTTGAGGTTAGGGTTAGGAGTAGATGTAAGTTTAGCCTTGAGGTTAGGGTTAGGAGTAGATGTAAGTTTAGGCTTGAGGTTAGGGTTAGGAATAGATGTGTCTAGCCTTAAGGTTAGGGTTAGGATTAGATGTAAGTTTAGCCTTGAGGTTAGGGTTAGGAGTAGATGTAAGTTTAGCCTTGAGGTTAGGGTTAGGAGTAGATGTAAGTTTAGCCTTGAGGTTAGGGTTAGGAGTAGATGTAAGTTTAGCCTTGAGGTTAGGGTTAGGAGTAGATGTAAGTTTAGCCTTGAGGTTAGGGTTAGGAGTAGATGTAAGTTTAACCTTGAGGTTAGGGTTAGGAGTAGATGTAAGTTTAGCCTGAAGGTTAGGGTTAGGAGTAGATGTAAGTTTAGCCTTGAGGTTAGGGTTAGGAGTAGATGTAAGTTTAGCCTTGAGGTTAGGGTTAGGAGTAGATGTAAATTTAGCCTTGAGGTTAGGGTTAGGAGTAGATGTAAGTTTAGGCTTGAGGTTAGGGTTAGGAGTAGATGTAAGTTTAGCCTTAAGGTTAGGGTTAGGATTAAATGTAAGTTTAGCCTTGAGGTTAGGGTTAGGAGTAGATGTAAGTTTAGCCTTAAGGTTAGGGTTAGGAGTAGATGTAAGTTTAGCCTTGAAGTTAGGGTTAGGAGTAGATGTAAGTTTAGGCTTGAGGTTAGGGTTAGGAGTAGATGTAAGTTTAGCCTTGAGGTTAGGGTTAGGAGTAGATGTAAGTTTAGCCTTAAGGTTAGGGTTAGGAGTAGATGTAAATTTAGCCTTGAGGTTAGGGTTAGGAGTAGATGTAAGTTTAGGCTTGAGGTTAGGGTTAGGAGTAGATGTAAGTTTAGACTTGAGGTTAGGGTTAGGAGTAGATGTAAGTTTAGCCTTGAGGTTAGGGTTAGGAGTAGATGTAAGTTTAGCCTTGAGGTTAGGGTTAGGAGTAGATGTAAGTTTAGCCTTGAGGTTAGGGTTAGGAGTAGATGTAAGTTTAGCCTTGAGGTTAGGGTTAGGAGTAGATGTAAGTTTAGCCCTTAAGGTTAGGGTTAGGAGTAGATGTAAGTTTAGCCTTGAGGTTAGGGTTAGGAGTAGATGTAAGTTTAGGCTTGAGGTTAGGGTTAGGAGTAGATGTAAGTTTAGCCTTGAGGTTAGGGTTAGGAGTAGATGTAAGTTTAGCCTTGAGGTTAGGGTTAGGAGTAGATGTAAATTTAGCCTTAAGGTTAGGGTTAGGATTAGATGTAAGTTTAGCCTTGAGGTTAGGGTTAGGAGTAGATGTAAGTTTAGCCTTGAGGTTAGGGTTAGGAGTAGATGTAAGTTTAGCCTTGAGGTTAGGGTTAGGAGTAGATGTAAGTTTAGCCTTGAGGTTAGGGTTAGGAGTAGATGTAAGTTTAGCCTTGAGGTTAGGGTTAGGAGAAGATGTAAGTTTAGCCTTGAGGTTAGGGTTAGGAGTAGATGTAAGTTTAGCCTTGAGGTTAGGGTTAGGAGTAGATGTAAGTTTAGCCTTAAGGTTAGGGTTAGGAGTAGATGTAAGTTTAGCCTTGAGGTTAGGGTTAGGAGTAGATGTAAGGTTAGACTTGAGGTTAGGGTTAGGAGTAGATGTAAGTTTAGACTTGAGGTTAGGGTTAGGAGTAGATGTAAGTTTAGCCTTGAGGTTAGGGTTAGGAGTATATGTAAGTTTAGCCTTGAGGTTAATGTTAGGAGTAGATGTAAGTTTAGCCTTGAGGTTAGGGTTAGGAGTAGATGTAAGTTTAGACTTGAGGTTAGGGTTAGGAGTAGATGTAAGTTTAGCCCTTAAGGTTAGGGTTAGGAGTAGATGTAAGTTTAGCATTAAGGTTAGGGTTAGGAGTATATGTAAGTTTAGCCTGAAGGTTAGGGTTAGGAGTAGATGTAAGTTTAGCCTGAAGGTTAGGGTTAGGAGTAGATGTAAGTTTAGGCTTGAGGTTAGGGTTAGGAGTAGATGTAAGTTTAGCCTTGAGGTTAGGGTTAGGAGTAGATGTAAGTTTAGCCTTAAGGTTAGGGTTAGGATTAGATGTAAGTTTAGCCTTGAGGTTAGGGTTAGGAGTAGATGTAAGTTTAGCCTTGAGGTTAGGGTTTGGAGTAGATGTAAGTTTAGCCTTGAGGTTAGGGTTAGGAGTAGATGTAAGTTTAGCCTTGAGGTTAGGGTTAGGAGTAGATGTAAGTTTAGCCTTGAGGTTAGGGTTAGGAGAAGATGTAAGTTTAGCCTTGAGGTTAGGGTTAGGAGTAGATGTAAGTTTAGCCTTGAGGTTAGGGTTAGGAGTAGATGTAAGTTTAGCCTTAAGGTTAGGGTTAGGAGTAGATGTAAGTTTAGCCTTGAGGTTAGGGTTAGGAGTAGATGTAAGGTTAGACTTGAGGTTAGGGTTAGGAGTAGATGTAAGTTTAGACTTGAGGTTAGGGTTAGGAGTAGATGTAAGTTTAGCCTTGAGGTTAGGGTTAGGAGTATATGTAAGTTTAGCCTTGAGGTTAATGTTAGGAGTAGATGTAAGTTTAGCCTTGAGGTTAGGGTTAGGAGTAGATGTAAGTTTAGCCTTGAGGTTAGGGTTAGGAGTAGATGTAAGTTTAGCCTTGAGGTTAGGGTTAGGAGTAGATGTAAGTTTAGCCCTTAAGGTTAGGGTTAGGAGTAGATGTAAGTTTAGCCTTGAGGTTAGGTTTAGGAGTAGATGTAAGTTTAGGCTTGAGGTTAGGGTTAGGAGTAGATGTAAGTTTAGCCTTGAGGTTAGGGTTAGGAGTAGATGTAAGTTTAGCCTTGAGGTTAGGGTTAGGAGTAGATGTAAATTTAGCCTTAAGGTTAGGGTTAGGATTAGATGTAAGTTTAGCCTTGAGGTTAGGGTTAGGAGTAGATGTAAGTTTAGCCTTGAGGTTAGGGTTAGGAGTAGATGTAAGTTTAGCCTTGAGGTTAGGGTTAGGAGTAGATGTAAGTTTAGCCTTGAGGTTAGGGTTAGGAGTAGATGTAAGTTTAGCCTTGAGGTTAGGGTTAGGAGTAAGATGTAAGTTTAGCCTTGAGGTTAGGGTTAGGAGTAGATGTAAGTTTAGCCTTGAGGTTAGGGTTAGGAGTAGATGTAAGTTTAGCCTTAAGGTTAGGGTTAGGAGTAGATGTAAGTTTAGCCTTGAGGTTAGGGTTAGGAGTAGATGTAAGGTTAGACTTGAGGTTAGGGTTAGGAGTAGATGTAAGTTTAGACTTGAGGTTAGGGTTAGGAGTAGATGTAAGTTTAGCCTTGAGGTTAGGGTTAGGAGTATATGCAAGTTTAGCCTTGAGGTTAATGTTAGGAGTAGATGTAAGTTTAGCCTTGAGGTTAGGGTTAGGAGTAGATGTAAGTTTAGACTTGAGGTTAGGGTTAGGAGTAGATGTAAGTTTAGCCCTTAAGGTTAGGGTTAGGAGTAGATGTAAATTTAGCATTAAGGTTAGGGTTAGGAGTATATGTAAGTTTAGCCTGAAGGTTAGGGTTAGGAGTAGATGTAAGTTTAGCCTGAAGGTTAGGGTTAGGAGTAGATGTAAGTTTAGCCTTGAGGTTAGGGTTAGGAGTAGATGTAAGTTTAGCCTTGAGGTTAGGGTTAGGAGTAGATGTAAGTTTAGCCTTAAGGTTAGGGTTAGGATTAGATGTAAGTTTAGCCTTGAGGTTAGGGTTAGGAGTAGATGTAAGTTTAGCCTTGAGGTTAGGGTTTGGAGTAGATGTAAGTTTAGCCTTGAGGTTAGGGTTAGGAGTAGATGTAAGTTTAGCCTTGAGGTTAGGGTTAGGAGTAGATGTAAGTTTAGCCTTGAGGTTAGGGTTAGGAGAAGATGTAAGTTTAGCCTTGAGGTTAGGGTTAGGAGTAGATGTAAGTTTAGCCTTGAGGTTAGGGTTAGGAGTAGATGTAAGTTTAGCCTTAAGGTTAGGGTTAGGAGTAGATGTAAGTTTAGCCTTGAGGTTAGGGTTAGGAGTAGATGTAAGGTTAGACTTGAGGTTAGGGTTAGGAGTAGATGTAAGTTTAGACTTGAGGTTAGGGTTAGGAGTAGATGTAAGTTTAGCCTTGAGGTTAGGGTTAGGAGTATATGTAAGTTTAGCCTTGAGGTTAATGTTAGGAGTAGATGTAAGTTTAGCCTTGAGGTTAGGGTTAGGAGTAGATGTAAGTTTAGACTTGAGGTTAGGGTTAGGAGTAGATGTAAGTTTAGACTTGAAGTTAGGGTTAGGAGTAGATGTAAGGTTAGCCTTGAGGTTAGGGTTAGGAGTAGATGTAAGTTTAGGCTTGAGGTTAGGGTTAGGAGTAGATGTAAGTTTAGCCTTGAGGTTAGGGTTAGGAGTAGATGTAAGTTTAGCCTTGAGGTTAGGGTTAGGAGTAGATGTAAGTTTAGGCTTGAGGTTAGGGTTATGATTAGATGTAAGTTTAGCCTTGAGGTTAGGGTTAGGAGTAGATGTAAGTTTAGCCTTAAGGTTAGGGTTAGGAGTAGATGTAAGTTTAGCCTTGAGGTTAGGGTTAGGAGTAGATGTAAGTTTAGACTTGAGGTTAGGGTTAGGAGTAGATGTAAGTTTAGCCTTGAGGTTAGGGTTAGGAGTAGATGTAAGTTTAGCATTAAGGTTAGGGTTAGGAGTAGATGTAAGTTTAGGCTTGAGGTTAGGGTTAGGAGTAGATGTAAGTTTAGCCTTGAGGTTAGGGTTAGGAGTAGATGTAAGTTTAGCCCTTAAGGTTAGGGTTAGGAGTAGATGTAAGTTTAGCATTAAGGTTAGGGTTAGGAGTATATGTAAGTTTAGCCTGAAGGTTAGGGTTAGGAGTAGATGTAAGTTTAGGCTTGAGGTTAGGGTTAGGAGTAGATGTAAGTTTAGCCTTGAGGTTAGGGTTAGGAGTAGATGTAAGTTTAGCCTTGAGGTTAGGGTTAGGAGTAGATGTAAGTTTAGCCTTGAGGTTAGGGTTAGGAGTAGATGTAAGTTTAGCATTAAGGTTAGGGTTAGGAGTAGATGTAAGTTTAGCCTTGAGGTTAGGGTTAGGAGTAGATGTAAGTTTAGACTTGAGGTTAGGGTTAGGAGTAGATGTAAGTTTAGCCCTTAAGGTTAGGGTTAGGAGTAGATGTAAGTTTAGCATTAAGGTTAGGGTTAGGAGTATATGTAAGTTTAGCCTGAAGGTTAGGGTTAGGAGTAGATGTAAGTTTAGGCTTGAGGTTAGGGTTAGGAGTAGATGTAAGTTTAGCCTTGAGGTTAGGGTTAGGAGTAGATGTAAGTTTAGCCTTGAGGTTAGGGTTAGGAGTAGATGTAAGTTTAGGCTTGAGGTTAGGGTTAGGAATAGATGTGTCTAGCCTTAAGGTTAGGGTTAGGATTAGATGTAAGTTTAGCCTTGAGGTTAGGGTTAGGAGTAGATGTAAGTTTAGCCTTGAGGTTAGGGTTAGGAGTAGATGTAAGTTTAGCCTTGAGGTTAGGGTTAGGAGTAGATGTAAGTTTAGCCTTGAGGTTAGGGTTAGGAGTAGATGTAAGTTTAGCCTTGAGGTTAGGGTTAGGAGTAGATGTAAGTTTAGGCTTGAGGTTAGGGTTAGGAGTAGATGTAAGTTTAGCCTTGAGGTTAGGGTTAGGAGTAGATGTAAGTTTAGCCTTGAGGTTAGGGTTAGGAGTAGATGTAAGTTTAGCCTTGAGGTTAGGGTTAGGAGTAGATGTAAGTTTAGCCTTGAGGTTAGGGTTAGGAGTAGATGTAAGTTTAGCCTTGAGGTTAGGGTTAGGAGTAGATGTAAGTTTAGCCTTGAGGTTAGGGTTAGGAGTAGATGTAAGTTTAGACTTGAGGTTACGGTTAGGAGTAGATGTAAGTTTAGCCTTGAGGTTAGGGTTAGGAGTAGATGTAAGTTTAGCCTTGAGGTTAGGGTTAGGAGTAGATGTAAGTTTAGCCTTAAGGTTAGGGTTAGGAGTAGATGTAAGTTTAGCCTTGAGGTTAGGGTTAGGAGTAGATGTAAGTTTAGCCTGAAGGTTAGGGTTAGGAGTAGATGTAAATTTAGGCTTGAGGTTAGGGTTAGGAGTAGATGTAAGTTTAGCCTTGAGGTTAGGGTTAGGAGTAGATGTAAGTTTAGGCTTGAGGTTAGGGTTAGGAGTAGATGTAAGTTTAGCCTTAAGGTTTGGGTTAGGATTAGATGTAAGTTTAGACTTGAGGTTAGGGTTAGGAGTAGATGTAAGTTTAGCCTTGAGGTTAGGGTTAGGAGTAGATGTAAGTTTAGACTTGAAGTTAGGGTTAGGAGTAGATGTAAGGTTAGCCTTGAGGTTAGGGTTAGGAGTAGATGTAAGTTTAGGCTTGAGGTTAGGGTTAGGAGTAGATGTAAGTTTAGCCTTGAGGTTAGGGTTAGGAGTAGATGTAAGTTTAGCCTTGAGGTTAGGGTTAGGAGTAGATGTAAGTTTAGGCTTGAGGTTAGGGTTATGATTAGATGTAAGTTTAGCCTTGAGGTTAGGGTTAGGAGTAGATGTAAGTTTAGCCTTAAGGTTAGGGTTAGGAGTAGATGTAAGTTTAGCCTTGAGGTTAGGGTTAGGAGTAGATGTAAGTTTAGACTTGAGGTTAGGGTTAGGAGTAGATGTAAGTTTAGCCTTGAGGTTAGGGTTAGGAGTAGATGTAAGTTTAGCATTAAGGTTAGGGTTAGGAGTAGATGTAAGTTTAGGCTTGAGGTTAGGGTTAGGAGTAGATGTAAGTTTAGCCTTGAGGTTAGGGTTAGGAGTAGATGTAAGTTTAGCCTTGAGGTTAGGGTTAGGAGTAGATGTAAGTTTAGCCTTGAGGTTAGGGTTAGGAGTAGATGTAAGTTTAGCCTTAAGGTTAGGGTTAGGAGTAGATGTAAGTTTAGCCTTGAGGTTAGGGTTAGGAGTAGATGTAAGTTTAGGCTTGAGGTTAGGGTTAGGAGTAGATGTAAGTTTAGCCTTGAGGTTAGGGTTAGGAGTAGATGTAAGTTTAGCCTTGAGGTTAGGGTTAGGAGTAGATGTAAGTTTAGCCTTAAGGTTAGGGTTAGGATTAGATGTAAGTTTAGGCTTGAGGTTAGGGTTAGGAGTAGATGTAAGTTTAGCCTTGAGGTTAGGGTTAGGATTAGATGTAAGTTTAGCCTTGAGGTTAGGGTTAGGAGTAGATGTAAGTTTAGGCTTGAGGTTAGGGTTAGGAGTAGATGTAAGTTTAGCCTTGAGGTTAGGGTTAGGATTAGATGTAAGTTTAGCCTTGAGGTTAGGGTTAGGAGTAGATGTAAGTTTAGCCTTGAGGTTAGGGTTAGGAGTAGGGATAGATTTAATAAACTCTTTCACATCTAACGTGTAGTTCAGTTGCATTTAATAGATATTTAGTTTGATGTTACTTATAAATAGACTGAGCATTTATAAAGCATCTACAGTGGATCCTCCAAATAACACTCAACTTAAAGTTCAGTTGCACTTAACAGATATTTAGTTGAATTTTACTAAGTGCTACCGAAAAATCTATATGCTTTAAATGTATCACATACTTAATATTGCTCTGAGATACACAATCAAACTGCACTTTTGTAGCTAAAGAGGTCTTATGAGTTTGAAGATTCTTATCTTCTACCATCCATGTCTTTGACGAGGGAAGGTGTTTCTGATCAGGCTGTTTGTCTTTAGCCTCAACAGTATGAACCGTCAAAGAGTTAATGTAGGGCCAGAAAATGATGAACAGCGAGTGGCAGAGGTGTGAGGATGGTAGAACACTCCCTAAAACTGGAACAGCTCGCTTCTATTTATTTGTTCAGCAGGTCCAAATTGAATAAAATTTGCATCCTGATTGCTTAGATGAATTCAGAATGACTAAAGTGGATTTGAATAAGTTTGATTCATTTTAACATAGTCTATTAGTCTATTATGAAAATGTATTTTCCACTAGCTAAGCCAGGGGTCGTCAACACGCGGTTCCACAGCAGAATTAGATTTTAGGTAAAATAAAATAATCCTCCTTTGTGGTAAAATAAAACTCTGACAATAAATGGTCTGAAACACTGGAGTTAATGCAGAACTGCTAATTCACCAACCTCTAATACTGAAGGTTGCTGCACAGACTACTGGTCACCATAGCAACACAGAAAAATCTCTAGCGCGTAACTAACAAAATGGCAAAGAGAAAGATTTAAGATGAACATCGATAAATTGGAGACGAATGGACTTATTGGTGTTTATAAGCCCTCAGCTGGTTTCCTTGTTCATTTAATCTGCAACCCGAAACTGTCAAACACTAAATCACAAAAATGAAATCTTCTCAAGTCTTCGGCGGCTTCTTGTTTGAATTCTCCCGTTCCACCTTAAATAACAAAGCAGTAATGTATGTTCTAGATAGAAACATTCAAACAAGAAGCAGGAGAATGAGAAGCTACTTCAGCCTCATAAAACAGTTGAGTGTTAAGAAACATTTTCCAAGAAACTATACTTTAGCGGAAAAGTTTCCATGAAAAAAGCGGCTACAGCTGAGCTGAAGCTGAAAGCAGAGCAAAGTAAGTCTGTGTTTTTATGTTTGGTCTGTACTAGCACATTAGCACCTACGGAGACATATTTACAGCAAAGATAAAACACACATAAAATGTTGTGGCTCCCAAGGTGGTTTAATTTTTGTTGAAAGGACAAAATGGCTCTTCTTAACATTTCGGTTTCCGACCCCTGAGCTAAGCCTGATAGTAAGGGGTGATCAGCGTGTGCCCATTTACTGTCCATGGCTCAGTCAGGATTGCACAATCACCACCAGCCCAGTTAATGACCGTGTTCTACGGCTTATATTTTGTGCGTATTGCCTGAAGTCTGTAGCAAAATTGTAGTGAAAATCATCGCTATGGCTACACAAAAATTTGTAGGCGCTACATTTTTTGTACTAGCTACAAAAACGTGTAGTTAGCTACAAAAAGCTACCCCCCATCCCTGCTTTTAACCTGATCATTAATAACTAATTTACTATCACTGATGTTCTCACGGCAGGTTTGTTCTAAGTAGTTTTCCATAGTGATTAGCGATGGTTTTGACTTGCTAAGAGATGTTTAACCCTTGTGTGGTGTTGATGTTGTTACTCAATGGTCTTGTGGACCCACTGCATTATTGGTTTTCCAAATCAATACAGCCATAACAATTTATGTAAAAATACCGATGTTTAAAATATCACAAGTGGTCAGCATAGGGGTCTCCTTTAGCAGCTGTAGCCAGTCAGCAGCCTGTCCATGTTGTCTAACCTCACACACACACACACACACGCACACACACTAACAGCAGGTCATGTAGGAGGAGAACAGAGTGAAGAGACACAGCAGCTCCACACTTTTACTCCCTGCGGCTTCACTCAACACTACATGTGTAATGTAAATGTATAGGGGTGAAAAATGTGTGTTATTTTATGTTAATAATAATAATAATAATACATTTTATTTCATGGCGCCTTTCAAAAACCCAAGGTCACCTTACAAAACAGGAAAAAGCAACAATAATAATACATGTGAGTCAACAATCATTTGAATACGTCAAAATAAAACAACACTAAAAGAGTCACGGTAAAACAACAAACCAGTTTAAAGAGAATATGCTTGCTTAAACAGGTATGTTTTCAATAGAGATTTAAAAGAGAGAAGAGATTCTGCATTCCTAATAACTGGGGGGAGGGAATTCCAAAGCTGAGGGGCACAGCGACTAAAGGCTCTGTTGCCCATAGTAACAAGACGGGCAGAAGGAACAAAAAGATGGGTGGAGGATGAGGATCTGAGGGAACGGGACGGAGTAGAGATGTGTAACAGTTCAGACAGGTAAGGAGGAGCAAGGTTATGAATGGATTTGAATGTGAGAGTTAAAATTTTAAAATTAATTCTAGCTTCAATGGGTAACCAGTGGAGCTGTTGCAGAACCGGGGTGATGTGTTTTCTGGGTGGAGTACGAGTAATGACCCGGGCAGCAGAGTTCTGGAGAAGTTTCAGTTTGTGGAGAGTCTTATTCGGGAGACCAAACAGAAGAGAGTTGCAGTAATCTAACTTGGATGTGATAAGGCTATGGACAAGGACAGCAGCAGCATGAGAAGTAAGAAAGGGACGAAGTCGGTTAATGTTACGCAAGTGAAAGTAGGCAGAACGGGTGATAGAATTAATATGAGATGAAAAAGAAAGCGTACTATCAAGTATGACACCCAGACTCTTTACCTGAGGGGAAGGATATACATGAGAATTATCAATAATAATGGGAAAATTCGGAGATTTGGTTAAAGTGGAAGGAGTGCCAACAAGTAAAACTTCTGTTTTCTTACTATTGAGTTTAAGAAAATTAAAGGAAAACCATGACTGAATTTCCATCAGACAGTGCGAAATGGAGGAAGGTGGTAGAGATGAAGTAGGTTTAGAGGAAATGTAGAGCTGGGTGTCATCAGCATAACAATGAAAATTGATATTATATTTGCGAAATATGTAGCCAAGGGGGAGCAAATAAATAATAAATAAAAGGGGCCCTAGTACGGAACCCTGGGGCACACCAGCAGCAACAGGAAACAAACTAGAGGAATGAGATTTAAACTGAAGAAACTGAGTGCGGCCAGAAAGATATGAACTAAACCATGCAAGCGGAGTTTGACTAATACCGATGGATGCTAATCTGTTCAGAAGGATATCATGAGAAATAGTATCAAATGCTGCGCTGAGATCCAGCAGGATGAGAATAGTGAGAAAACCAGAATCAGCTGCCATCAAAAGGTCATTGGTGATCCTTAACAAAGCTGTTTCAGTACTGTGGTGGGGGCGGAAACCAGATTGGAATTGTTCATAGAGATTATGTGTACTGAGGTATGAATGGAGCTGAGAAGCAACGACTTTCTCCAGAATTTTTGCAAGAAAAGGAAGATTAGAAATTGGGCGAAGATTATCAAAGTTGTTAGGATCTAATCCAGGCTTTTTTAGAATTGGAGTGACGGAAGCTGTTTTCAAAGATAACGGAACAGTTCCATTATTAAGGGAAGAGCAAATGATAGTGGTAATGAGAGGAGCCAAGGTAGGTAGACAAGCTTTAACCAACTTTGTGGGAAGAGGGTCAAGCTGGCAGGTGGATGAGTTCGATTTATGAATAATATTTATTACATCAGATAAAGACGGAAGAGTGAAAGTTGAAAAGGAATGACAGACGGACAACGAGGAGAACAGGGAATCAGCTTCAGTATAGAGAGCTCTTACAGAGCTAAGTTGTTGGTGGATATTAGAGATTTTATCAGAAAAGAAAGACAGGAGAGAATTGCAAAAATCAGGAGAGTGCATGTGAGAGGGAAATGGGTCAGGAGGCTTAGTTAGACTGGCAAACAGAGAAAACAGAGACTTGGAGGAACCTTCATTAGAGCTAACTAAACCAGAATAATATGCAGATTTTGCTGAGACAATACAGTCCTTATAATATAAAATATGGTTGTCATACATTTCTCTATGTATTGTAAGTCCAGTTTTTCTAAACAGACGTTCCAGTTGGCGTCCTTTGGCTTTGAGAAGCCGCAGGTTAGAAGTAAACCATGGAGCTGAGCGAGCAAATGAAACAGATCTGTGTTTGAGTGGAGCAAATGCATTTAGAAGATGCATCTTCACAGAACATTTTTTATTGTGGTAAACATTGAAATTGGGTCCCACAGACCTGAACACCACACAAGGGTTAATCATTATCACTTTCCTGGAGTGTCCAGTGGTCAAAGATAGCCCTGTTATGTGTCCTTAAGGATGTAAACAAACATCAAGCCTGGTTAACATAACGCTCCTCCATTCTCTGAGAAACATCCCGTCTGCAGGTTCAGAGAGGATTGTTCACTCCTGTTGTCTGAGAGACCGTCTGAGTGAACAGAGAGAGGACAGAGGTAAACAGGTGGAGAGGGAGCATGCAGGAGTGTGTGTGTGTTGGGGGGGGGGGGGGTCATTAGAGGGTTGAGGTGAGTGTTTAGCAGTGCGTCTGTCTCTCATTAGAGCCCCTTATGGCTGACCCATGGCCCCCATACTGCCTTTCTTCCTCTCTCTCTTGCTCATACTCTCCCATTGCCTGGGGCTGCACCTCAGGAAAAAGTTCTAATCCCTCAGGGCAATAAAACACAGATGCTGCTTTCTCACACACACACACACACACACACACACACACACACACACACACACACACACACGCACACACACACTTTATCTCTCTCTGTCCTTCTCTTTCTTACATTACTCTCATCTCACTCTCTTTCCTTCTCTCTCCCCCTCTCTCCATCTTCCTCTCTCTTTCCCTTCATCCCTCAGTCTCTCCTTCCTTTTTCTCCCTCTCTCCTCGTTTCAGTTTTCTTCCCCTTCTCTTTCCTTCTTTCTTGCTCTTCTTCCATTTCTCTGCCTCCTTCTCTCTCCCCTCATTCCTCCTCTCTCCTCTCTCTCCACCTCTGTCATCCTTCCTCTTTCCCCTCACTCTACCTTACCCACTCTTTTCTTCTTCTTCATTCTCTCTCTCTCTCTCTTTCTCTCTCTCTCTCTCTCTCTCTCACTTTGTCATAAATCTTTAATTCAGACATGCACATGCACTGTTATACATACACACAATGGTGTATCTAGATGTGTGTGTGTGTTTGTGTGTGACACAGAGAGAGAGAGAGAGAAATAGAAAGAGGGCATATGGAGCACAGCTGTTGGTAAAGGAAGGACAAAGGCCTTTACTGAGGCCCACTGTGTATTGCGGCTTTACCTGTTTGTGGAGTCGCTTCATGTATAGCTCTGCTGGATCTTGTGGGCTAGGAGTGCCCCCCCCCCCCCCCTCTCTCTGACTATTAAACTTTCCTAGTTGCTTTGTATATGAGCTGATCTGCTGCTTTGACTTTCTTCATTCTCTTTGAATGCTGGGAGAGGACGGCTCTGGTGCTTCACAGCGTGTACTTAAACAACAATCCATGTGTGATATCATGGCTAAAGAACTCTTTAATGTGATATAACCACATAGCCTTGAGTGTCTTGTTGCATAAACAAGAAAAAATATAAAAAAAATAAAAAACATAAAAAAAAATATATATATATAAAGAATATGATAAAATACACCAAAGTTTACATGCACTTAATAATCTGATAACTGCAAAAAATCTGATTTTGTCAGTAATCCAATCTACGTGTTTACACTGGATCTCTGCTTTGCAACTGCCAAAAGACTCAGAAGATGTGATGTAAAGGTAATGTAAGACTCAAACATCACGCCGTGGCTTTAAGAAAAAACACATCATGCCACCTCATTTAAAATATGAACATACATCATCTACAAGATAAAGATATTTCATCAAGCATATAGTTGGTTTTATTGTCACTCCATATGTGTTTTGCTGCTGTCTGGAGATAATACTGCTCGCTTATTTCCAGTCTGAGAAATCTGAAAGAAATCAGAGTAAGAGTTTACATGCCCTGAGAAATCTGATTACTGGTCCACTGTAGATGTTTTGTAAATGCTCAGTATATCTTTAAGTACATTCGACTAGATATCTATTAAATGCAACAGAACTTGAAATAGAGTGTGAAAGATTCTATTAAATCTCCCCCTAACCCTAACCCTAACCCTAACCCTAACCCTAACCCTCACCTCAAGGGAAAGCCTACTCTGAAACCCAACCCTAACCATAATGTTGCTGATAATCAACTATCACTAGAAAGACTGTTAATGATTTAAGTATCTGTAAATCATCTAAACAGGACCATACAAATAAGGTGTGACCCAAAACTGTGACAGCAAAAACAGACTTGAACTATTGAAAAATAATAATAATAAAAAACAATAGGCTTTATATAAAATGAAAGGCAACAGTAGCTACACACCTCTTGAAATGTCCCCGGTGTACGGTAGGTGTTTTAAACCTGCCTGGTTGCTTGAACAAGACACCTAGCATCTTTTCTTTTTATGGTGCTGTCCCATAGATGCACATTATGTTGCAGTGCATGCTGGGGATTGTAGTGCAGCTCATGGTGAAACAGGCTAAACTTAAAAGAAATTTAAATAATTTCACAGGCCAAATAGGACTGTGTCACAGGCCTAACTTGACCCACGGGCCTTGTGTTTACATGTGGGTTCTATAAGATGAGATTTGATCTGCAAGATTCCAAAGAAGAGTGTTGATAGCAGGACTGCATTAGATTCTGAACCAGACTTTGTTCTTAAACAAGCTTTTCAGCTGGCAGCTGTGATGGAGGAACAACTAAGTAAACTGAAAATATTATAATAATTTGCAACAAATGGGCCGTGCAATGTTTTACATACTGACTGGAACAAAATGACATTCAGGTCAATCTGGCCGATTTTGAAAAGGCTCAGCTGAACCTGATATTGTGACGGTTTATGGCTCTAAGTGTAACACAGAGGCTACTACGTTTTGGAGTGGAAGGAATTGCCAACGTCAAAGCACATTTACTGCAACATTCAGGGTTTTTTGCTTTACTTTGTTCTTTATTTTGCACAACTGTTTTGAACACTTGCCGTCACACGCTACTCCAAATCACATCACAGCTGCAGTTATCTATAATCACAACTGTTATGTTATTCACGATAACGCACAACCTCGCGTGTTAACTGGCATCTTCATAGCAGCTTTACCCGTGGCTCAGCCAATCAGATTTCAGAAGTGGATCTGACCTGTTTTATAATGTTGAATGAATAGCTTCAGAACAGTAAACAAGCGGCCTCTCTTTGTCAAGGACACACACACACACACACGCACACATACACTCACACACACACACACACACACACACACACACACACACACACACACACATACACACAGGCTTTAAAAGCCTCCCTTCTTTTAAAAGGTCACAAGGCTCTGGGGTCAGAGGTCATGCTACTTAATGTTCCTCTAAAGCAGGCAGACAGAAGGAGGAGGGGTCTTCCTCGCCCCTTGCTTCTCCCTCACATACACACACACATTACCATTTAAAAGTCTGCGATCACTTCCAATCAACTGATTTTTTTTTTCATTTTATGTACAAGCACTTACATGATGTGGACTTAAATATTACAAAATAGACACTGAAACGTGTCTACTTAGATGGTTATTTCTTTAGGATACAAGATATTACTTTACAAATCAATAAATGTAATATACACAGAAATACAAAATATATTAAACGCATGTAGTATTGTAGTACTTTCATATTTTTCTTGAATTTATTTCATTTATAGAATTTACTCTACAACCACGGCAAAACGCTCTTAAAACAGCCATTAACATACAAGATGTTCATTTTCTCGGGAAATTGCATACGAGGAAGGAAAAATGAAAGGAAAATGAGTGAAGTTTTCAACGGCCAAAAAATGATTAAAAACACTGAGATAGTGGAGCTCCCAGCAAGTGTGTAAGATCTGGACAAACAAAGCTCCTGGTATTCTCAGAGCAATGGACTGACCAACCCAGAGTCCAGATCTCAACATCACTGAATGTGTTTGGGAATATTTTAATCGCAAGAAGCAGAAAATGGAACAAACTTCTAAGACTGAACTTTGGAGATGAACTGAACTGAAAATGAGTCTCCTGAAAAGAATAGAAACTAATAAAGGCAAAGAGTGGACACACAACCATGTTTTATAGTATTCAGAGCACTGACTCCAAACTTTTGAATGGTTGTGTACACACACACACAAACACATTGAACATGTGACATCCACATGCACTGATACACATACTCAACCATCCATGCCTGCCCTCTTTTTTAAAGCTGGGTGCTGCTGCTGCTGCTCCTCTTGGCCCATGTCCGGCCTGGATCGGCCCACCGCTGGCCCACAGCTTTATGAGGCTGTTTCAGGCAGTGACCCAGTGCCAGGCCAGATGCAATGAAGACCCGTGCCAACCCTCCAGCCCCACTGCCTCACAGTCTAACTACTTCCAAGATTGTAAAATTGTGTTTGTTCTCACAGCAGAGACACACATACATTTGCTTTCTTTCATCCTGCTTTCTTTACTGAAGAACTGATTAAAAATCAGCACCGCATGTAAGAATCAGCACATTTACTTACATGACACGTTTAACGAGTTTCATTCCCTTCACTTGTGGCAAATATATATGTATGTAAGTGGCACAATACCACATAGGAACCCCTTTTGTTTCTCTAAAGAACCTTCTATTGTTAAAGAACCATCATTGTCAATGAGATGTGAGAATGTGAAGAACATTTTTAAAGTTTAAAGCCTATATTCTACATTTTTCTTCTGTTTGTATTTCATTTGTCTATCATAAGTCTTCAAACATCTTTTGTTTACTCTAAACGATTACATGTTCACGTCCCAGCCTCTCTTTTCCCCTTTTGACTTACTTTGTAAATGATCCAACTTTCTGTAGTTTAAAGATAAAACAGACACAATTTTATACAAAATAGCAATGACTAGCTGTTGGATTCAAGAGCCCTAAAGTCTAAAGAACTAGTACGTAACCTGGGTGTACTAATGGACTCTGATCTCAGTTTTAGTAATCATGTAAAAGCAGTTATGAAATCCATATTCTACCACCTTAAGAATATCAACAAGATCAGAGATTGCCTGACTAAAGCATGAATTCATCCACATCTTTATTTCTATCAGGATTGATCACTGTAATGGTCTCCTAACTGAACTAACTGAATCAAGCCGCTTCAGCTGATTCAGAATGCAGCTGTCAGAGTCTCACTAGGAGTAAAAGAAGGGACACATCGCCCCTCATTCTGAAATCCTTACACCGGCTACCAGTCTGTTACAGAATAGACTTTAAGACACTCCTCTATAAATCATGCTCAGTGGTGCAGGACCAGCATATTTATTTCATATGCTGCAGTGACATGAGACGAGCAGAACTCTCAGATCATTCGGAACTGGTCAGTTAGTCCTGCTGAAGGTGAAGACTAAACATGGATAAGCAGCGTTTGGCTACTATGCCACTCTTAAATGGAACCAGGGATCATTAGAAGAGCACAGACTCTGGACACATTTAAATTTGGGAAGCTTTCAGCTCAGTTTAAACACTTCTTTCTATTTTCTAAATTTCTAGCTCCTTTTCCACTGTAATCGCACTTTTTCCATCCTAATTTAATTTTTACTTCGATTATTTAACTTTCCTAATTTCTGGTTTGATTTTTAATTTAATGATTTTCTATTTTAAATCTATTGTTTTACTCCTGCTTTTAATTTCTATTCTGGTTCACTTTTTTAAACTATTTTCTGACGCTTCATTTGTAAAGCACTTTGAATGACAGCAGTGTATGAAAGGTGCTATATAAATGAAGTTGCCTTGCCTTTATAATTAAACAGACTGTTTTTGTTACTGTGCTCTGTTCTGATTACCTGTGCCTCATTCAAAAAACAGTCCAGGCTGAAACACAACTTATAACTTCAGTGTAAATGGGCTAAATAATGAACAATTGGATGTATGTTTGCGACATCACAAATACAATGAATTCACAACAGCTCTCTTTCCTTCTGGACTGTATGGAGGGGAATGAATGGCATGTTTAGAAATGTTTACATAGTACATCTTTTTTCAAAAAAGTGGGGAAAGTGGTAACAATTTTCTATGCTAATAGCCCTTTAGAAAACCTCCACACAATGTAATGTCTATGTGCATTATGTCTATATATTACATTTTTTCCTAGAATTGTACATCCATGTATTTAGGAGCTGTTTAAGAGTGAATATAAAACAGTTTCCATGGAAAAATGACCACCACAGCATCGTAAAGCCATAGGACTTATATTTTCATACAAAAATATTGCTTTCATCAACACTGTCATTATATACATCATTATAAAAGCCAAAGCTCATGTACGTGTCGACTTCAGTTTCATTGCTTTCTCTGAAAGCAGAGAATCATTCAGTCCTTCACCTGTCAAGTAAAAGCTTCACATTTCCTTGGGAAATTCATAGACTGAGAAATATACCTTGTTCACTGTGTTACAAGGGGTCATGGACACAGTGGGCACAAGCTTGGATCTCCACTTAACATAAGAGTAAATGGACAAACACATAGACTGATTATTACAGTTGGTCAACAAACATCCATTTGGAGGAAAATATATTTCAGCTTCGTCTTAATGTTTTACAGTAACTTTCATATATTTCAGTTGCTCTACAGAACCACCAAAATCCTGAATCCTACGTTGTACCATTTCTTTGTACCATACAAACAAAGCCCTTAAACAATTTGGAATCAAAGTGGAAGTTCTTTTTAAAAATTCAGCACAAAAATAAAAGACCCTGTTAGACTTGAAAAAAAGTGCTGATGACCTAAGAGAAGAAGGGAGAGGAGTACAAGAGAGTGGATATGCAGATATGGGCTGTACCAGACACACCTGAGATATGCAGACCGAATCTGATGGGTCATAAAAAAGAAAGGACGTCTTTCTTGACAGGTTCTTGATGTGTGTTTGACTGTGATTGAGAACACTTGGGCTGCACAATATGGATAAAAATGCCACGTTGCAATTTTAATTCTATACATAACCCTGGCAATATTTGTTGCGTTACATTAAAGTTTGTGTTTTTTTTAAAGAAATAGTTCACATCTTATGGGTGTTCTGGTGTAGTGGGTTGGCCAAGACATGTTTAGCTTCACTATGAAGGAACTGAAGCCAATTTCCTACAACAAACATCTTGGCTGATTGTTTAAATTTGATCAGATAATCGTTAGACGTGACACAGTTGCATTTATTAAGACAAATGTTTGTTGATTGACTTCATTTTGGGCATTCTGGTCTAAAATAAATGTCACACAATTCCTGTGGTGTCAATGAATCCTGACTGCTAGTCTAGCCACTAGACACTACTGGCCTGTCGATTCTATCACTAATCGCAGCAAAAAATGGACACCAGACACCACGTATTACCCTTTTAGCCACAAACAAGAAGCCAAACTGAGGTAAGTTGTCTAGAGAGCCAAGTAGCTGCCTTGCTAATTAGCTTTTAGCTTGCTATCTTCATCTCATGAGTCATTTCGGTCATTTGAGAGACCTATCCACTATTGTAATCAAAATAATTAACACAATTATACAGTTCCAATTGATATTTGGCCTTCCAGCAATAACATTACCTCTCCAGCTTCCTTCAGCAATTGCCAGCTCAAACAGTCCACCTCCAAAATTTCACCTTAAAGCAGCTGTACTATTGCAGACGTTCCTCCCACCTTCAAGATACATCAGAATGGGGGTTTCCTACTATTTAAACTGGGAAATCTCACTTTAGAGACTACTGCACCACTGTGTCCCTTTAATTCATCAACATATCCACAGAATTCTCTTAGCTTTGCTATGAGACAAAACTTTGTTTGTGATCTGCTAGAGGGCTTGTGTCTATTGTAGCATTCTGTGGTACCAATATTTGAAAGGTGCCTAAACAGACATACAGGTAGAAGTCCAGCCTGAACATTTAGCCCATTTGAAACATTCATATCCACGTTCAGAACCTCAGAAGAGGAAGCTAAGCTTCAGACAGAAGATACTGATATTGCACTCTGGTGGGGCCTCAATGTGGTCAGCTTCCTCTTGGATCATTCAAAAAAAACACATGGAGGAAGGAGCGTACAGATGATTTGACCACACCTTCCTCAACTCAGTCCCATAGGAGACGATTAGAGGGAGAGATGGCGGTGCAGGACCAACCTCTTCATCTCTCTCTCTTTCTCTCTCTCTCAGCTGCCCAGTTTGACGTATGTTAGCTTGCCTTTAGCTGACGTCATGCTGGTCGAGCCCGTCTTGAAGAGCACAAGCTGGTGTCCTGCAAAAAAGAAGCAGAACAAGAGACAGACTGTCAGAGAGAAGTGTCCACTGCCTGAGAACATTCTTTAGAAATGAGACATCAGGGGAAAGAGAATGACTACAGTGTGGGAGGAAATCATACAAGTTAAGATAGAAGGGAAAGATGTGGAGGGGTCAACAGAGGATGACAGAAAAGTGAAAGCAAAGAAGAGCGTGTTAACTCTAAACTCTGGACTTGTTATTCAGTTACTGATCATATAGTGCTGTAATTAGAAATAAAGTTTCTGTGCAGGTCCATTTTTTGTTCATCAGGGTACAAACAAACAATGTAAATTTACCCTCAAAAAGGTCTTAAGGTCCAATTGTGTACCTTAAGTTCTTCCAAGTGAACAGTACATATTTGCACCTTTTTATAACCTAATATTTTAAAAACAACAAAATAAAAAGCCTGTGTAATGTATGGAATGTGCAGGGAGGCTGGATATACGTGAGAGCAGACTTGAATAACCAAAACAAACTAACAAAATACAAAGTAACTAACTACAAGGCTTAAACAAAAATAGAAAGAGCAAACAAAACACAAGGTAGGGAAAGAACCACTACATCAGACAAAGTGACCAGACAAACAAAGGGCTAGATAAAGGCTACAACATGTGGGAACACCTGGGAGAGGGAGGAGACAGACTACAGACAGGTGAAGATACTAATGGGGAAGGCAGAGAAAGCACAAAGCACAAAAACCAAAACAAACACAAGCACATGGCAGAAAGCACATGGATACAACACAGAGCAAGAAACAGACACAGGAACAAGAGGAAACCATGACAGAACCCCCCTCCTAACGCACACCTCCCGTTGCACGAATAACATGCCATCAGGTAGGGACCAGAAAAACATGAAACATGACCAAACAGGAGACAAGAATGGGAGCTTCAACCAAACTGGGCATGGGACTGGACACAGTATAAAACATAGACTGAAAGTTCTTAGGTTGGGCAGTGGACTGCAAGGGTGGCCGGGCAGGGAGCTGCAAGGGCAGCTGGGGCACGGGAACAGGAGCTGGCGAGCTGGCACTGGAACACACCGGGGTAAGTAAATCAGGAGACACAGAAGCTATGGGCAGGTCCAGAAATTCTGAGGTTGCTGCAACGTCCTCGGAGCCAGGCGGGCCTGCTGCGACGTCCTCGGAGCCCTTACGCCTACGGTGTTTGCACTTCTTTAAGAGACTGCCTTTCTCCAATGTCTGTTCAGACATCACTTGCTCCTGGCTTATGGCTGGTTGAGGGACTCGGTCCAGGAAGGCTTAAGCAGCTATGACTTGCTGCTGGGCGATACACCGGGCCGAGCACCAAGTCCCTTGGCACCCCTCAAAATTATCCTCCGGTGGGAGACCAGCTCTCTCCCCATGCAAGATGGTGGACATATGGGCCGAGAGCAAGGTGGCTGAAGCTGGCGAACCCTCATGGAGCCTAAGCTCATTCTCTTCAATGGGCTTCTTTTGTACTTTGAACAAGCGTGCTAAATCCATGTTGAATGGTCTGGTCTTCTGTCATTTATGGAATAAGCAGGGAGGCTGAATAACCAAAACAAACTAACAAAATAGAAAAATAACTAACTACAGGGCTTAAATAAAGATGCACAAAGATGCACAAAGAGCACACAAAACACAAGGCAGGGGAAAGTACAACTACATCAGACAAAGTGACAAGTAGACCAGACAAACACCAACTGAAGCAAAGGGCTAGATAAAGGCTACAACAAATGGGAACACCTGGGAGAGGGAGGAGACAGAGACTACAGACAGGTGAAGATACTAATGGGGAAGGTGGGGAAAGTGCAGAGCACAAGAATTAAACAAAAATACAAGCACATGGCTACAACACAGGGCAAAAAACAGACATAGGAACAAGGGGAAACAATGACAACCTGGAGATGAGTTGGGGTGGGTGGAGTCAATACAATTTAGAGAATATAATTTCAATGGATTATGGTACAATTATGTTCCCTGACACTGAGATGTACCCTTGAGGATCCCACCCAGTCCCGTACCTTTTTCTCTGAGAATGTACTATGAATTATTCAGTCATTACTATAATAATAAAAACAATTTTACAGTGAACACAAATTATTTCACAAAGTAGAATAAAACAACATAATGTTGACAAAGCAACATTACAGAAAATTAAGCAATAAGCAATGAAATCACACTTTTTATACACTTTATTCATCTTCATTTGACTAAGGGTGTGTAATATGATCATATCTATTGCTACTACAATATAGTTTTCTAAGCATAGTGTAGATATCATCAGTATTGTCAGGCCTGTTTAAACGGATCTATTTCAGTGGTGTATCTGAAACATTCAATAAAGGTTTTTACATTTGTGATCATATCTTTTTAATATTTCACTACTGCTTCTTTTTTCTCTGTTCCAACTTATCAAACCTAAGAAAACCAAAATACTGTAGTAAGTATTGTGTATTGACAAAATGTCTTAAAGCGTGATTTTATATTTGCGCCATATCGCCCACTCCTGCAACTGAACCACCTGAATCATGTAAACTAAACACACCATTTTTCCATGTAGTTCTGAGAAGCAGGAGGGAAAATATAAACCTGCTGGCCGGTTATTAAACTTACAAAAAGTCAGGTTAAAAAAAAGATGAGACGACAGATGAGAAATGAGGAGGAAGAGAGAGTGTAAGAAGAAGAAGAGAGAGAGAGGAAAAGAGAGAGACAGAAAGAGGGGGGATGGGAGAGGAAGAATGCAGGACCAGTCTGCTCAAGGCTGTTTCAATAAAGATTAGTGATCGGTGTGCTGATGTACTGCTTTCAGGCCATGCTTTAATGAAGTGGCTGTGTGCTGCTGAGAGGGGGAGAAGAGGAGGAGCGCAGCAGAGGGAGGAAGGGAGGAAGCGAGTGATGAAAGACAAGCGCGCAGAGAAGGCGGGAATGACGGCCGCAGCACTGTTTGATCAGGAGGCCGTCTGTCAGCACACAGCCTTTACTGAACACAATCAACACTGAGCCATTTTATAATATCTGAATTACAGATGCTTCCTGCATAGAAACAATGCTCACAATTCAGCTGGGCTTCTTACCTGTCCAGGTGCTCTGATTGCCCAGGACAAAAGCTCTGCATTGAACGTGGCTCTCACAGACCCCAATGGCCTCACGGACATCATAAACAGACAGCATGCATCCGTCATGCTGATATGATGGCCAGCAGCGGTAGTTTTCTCCAGGAATTGAGGCGTCCACCACCCGTTTATATTCTACCAGAAAAGACAAAGCAGGGTAGATGAGGGGAAACATATTGGAAAAGTATGGGAAGATAATTGCTGGAAAAAAATATTGAAATCAGACAGATGTTCAGATTAAGAGTTTGATGGAGTACATATACATTGTTAAAGGTCCAAAATGTGCTGTTTATGCGCCAGTCCATGTACGTAAACTAAAGCCTTGGGTTCACTACATGACTTCAAATCTTAACAGATTATAAAAAGACTGGGCATCTCACATTACCACACCGTTTTTTTTTGGATGACTGAAATATTACAGGTCACACACTACTCAATTTTTAAGCTGTGGCTGAAGCGAACATAATTCTGAACTCTTGCAATCTCTTGCAATCTGTTATTTGGGGCTCCCGTTACTTGGAAACCCAAATAAATAAACGGAGCGGCTCTTCGGACACAGTAAAGAAGCAGCAGGCATACGTGTAAGTGAGGCTCATGGATTTAAAAATGTGATAAGCTGCAAAAAACAGCCCATTTAGAATGAATTGTTTTTGCAATGTCACTGAAAACAATTCATTTGCATAAATTCACATATTCAGCCTACAGCAGTTTAGCCCTGCTCATGTCCATCCATTCATGCTGAAGTTATAAGGAGTGATGCACAAAACAGGACAGCCTGTGCATGTATTGCTCTTAAAGGTACAGTAACAAAAAGTAACAGTAAAAATGGGCAAAAACAGCCTGTTTCATCCTAAGGCATAAAATACTTTCAAGAAAAATGAACTATGACTGTTTTTGGTACATAAACACACATAAATGTCTTAAGTGAACATCAGATGAAAAATAAAATACAAGAAAAATGTAGTTTATGGGCCCTTTAAGTATTGTATACAGTTATAATGAGCACTAGTGGTGTAACACATATTTTCAGGTTTAATATATTTTTTAATATGTGTTATGTTACAAGTGTCTTCATTCTACAGAGATCTAATTCTAAAATACACAATCTGGTTTGGGTCTTACATATAAGATTTCAAATAGAAATTTTTCAACACCTGCCTGCACTCTAACAAAATAATCTTCAAACATCTAGAATTTAGCAGGATGGAACAGGAAAAAAGGCCAATTATTTGCATGTGGATGTTTACAAGTCCTGCCCCCTTGACCCATTTTAACCTGATAGGATGCACATAGATGTCTACTTTTGATAATTAACAGTCTTTTTTATGAAAGACCGTAAATGAGAGTCCCTTAAAAGAATTTTAACTTTTCTCAATTTTTTTGATACTGTATTGAAATTATTACAGTCAATACCAAAGTACAGTCCATTCATTGTGAAATACCACTTCAGTCTAAAGGAGCAGCAGAGCACACATGAGACTTTATAACACGCAAAAGAAGAAAGTATTCCTGTATATAGAAAAACTTGTGTGTGCAGATCAATGCTTCGTTGCTACAGCACAGGACAAGCTCTCTCATTGTGTGAACTCGTTAGGGGTGTCTACAGACTGCTGTTGGTCTGTGCTGGACACAGAGACATTGTAAACGCCACTCGTCGTGACCCCCACCACAATGCGTCACCAGGCAACCACAGCTCGAGAACAGAAGAAAAGAAGATAAAGAGAGAGGAGGAGAAAGAGGCAGATAAAGAGATGTGAGGATGTGGAGCCTATAGAAAAATAAACTAACAACCACCCTCTCAATGCCGCCCACAGCGCTCTCTCCATCTGTTACCTCCCTCCTTCCCTGCTAACTCCCTCAAAATGTTACCTGGTATTTATCCTGGCTGTATCAGTACATCAATACATCTAAATGTCAACACTCTTTTCTTTTACTGGATCTACTTTTCTCAATACTGCCACCATTTCATTTTATCTGTAAAGAACACGTCTAGCCAAAACTTTAGACTGGGTTTACAGTGAGACTTTCATGCAACTTTGATTGCACTTGAGTTGCATAATGTAAATTGTCTTGCAACTCACTTGAAATGCAGCGGTAACAAATGCAAGAATTTCACCTTTATGGAAAAGGTTTAATGAAACATCCAATAATGCCAACAGCACATCCCATGACCATGTCAAATGACATACTTTCTAACCATTGATTTCACTGAATCAATATAAAAGTATAAAACAGGAGATGTTTTATTGGCTGGTTAAATAGAGACTGCACCCTGCCTACCAGTTTCAAGGGTGACAGCTTTTAATTTCATCAGTTTCCTGAGCCATGTACTTTCTCAAAGGTAAAGTAACAAACTGTGTTATCCAGCCAACTAACATTAAAAGCTGTTTAACAGGTACCTGTGCCATAGCTAGATTAATCTGCTTCTAGCTTGACAATTTTACACTGAGCACAGATCCATTAACTTCTTGTGCTCTTGAGGTAGGCTGACTGAAACACCAGGTAGGCTATAACTGTAATGGCTACTTATACAGAAAAAATAAAAAACTTAAATATATCTAGTAAAAAACACTAGACAGTCAGATAGAAGACTTCTTGTGTAACTGTCGTGTTGCACTGAAATTATATAGTGGGCAACTCACTGTGTAAATCTGTGTAAATCAATCTGTCAATCTGTCAATCTGTGTAAATCAAGCCTTAGGCATGTTAAACACATACTTCTTCATCTTGCTTTTCATTTCTGTACAGTGAAAAAAGCTATGAAAATGACACAAAAAATAAATAAACGTAAAAACACAGGCTACTGTGGCATGCGCCCGCTCCCCGGGCCCCAACGATGATGCCAGAGAGAGCTCGCAGAAAGGTGGGGCCCGAGCACTCAGCACGACGCACCTCGGCGAGGACACCAGGGAGCTGAGGGGGTGGAGTGCAGAGCCCGAGCTCCCCCAACATATGCAAGTCACGGGAGTGACGGCGGGAGGAGGGGGACGACACTGATGCCACAGCTACGAAAAGGCATTTATTAAATGAAATAGAAGTTAAACATTTTGTGTTAAATACATATTTTCCAATAGAACTAAAGGCCAGAAAATGATTGCCCAACCAAAAACTGCCATGAGTAAACAGCTGCAACATTGTCTTTTAGAAAGTGTCATTTTTATCAAGAAAAGCAAAGTAACTGATTTGACTATTTCAGTGTAGGTGTGTTGCTCTGTTCCACACCATAAGCTCTGTATGTTCAATGTGTCACGTTGATACATTGATCATGTCACAGACAGATAGTATATGTGAAACATGCCCCAGCATGATGCAGAATGCTGCTCTGTCCAATCAGAAACTTTTACAGTGCATCCAACAATAAACACAGCTCGGAGATTTTTAATACAGTGAAAGAAAACAAGGCAGCACAAACAAAGCTCCAATTCCACATGCTGATCCAGTTCACAACCTTCTCTGGGGCAGATATTAATGAGTTAAAGTCGGCAAAGCTGAAGTCACTAGCCATGTTTACAACCAGCCTAATAATCCATTAATAATCCGACTAATAGCTCATTCGGAATAGAATTTGCCGATGTAAATACTTTAATCAGAATAGTCTAGTCCGATTGAGGCCATTCGAAATACTATTTCTATCCGATTGAACAAGGTGGTCAATACTGTAAATAATCTGTTAAATAGAAGAATAATAGCCATGTAAACGCCTGTATCTGATTACATTTCCAATCAGAACATCTAAGTCCATTCTGCATGTGTGTTGCATCATATTGAAAGTTCATAATGTTCAACATGGCAGAGCAAATTTTGGATCGGATTACTTGTAGTGAGCATGTAAATGAAGATTTTCATTAGATTGTTGAGGACAGTGAGCATAAACACCTCAGTCTTAATCTACAAACGGAATGCATTCAATTGGATTGGCAAAAATCTTTGCATGTAAACATAGCAACTGAACGTGCCACCGTCGATACATAAGATTAAAGATTGGTATCAAATTACTTCTTCAGGAACAGTAATGATGGATTAAATAAAATGTCTCTTTTGAAAACTGTGATTCTGATGGTTCCTCACACAACAAATGCCATTTATTTGAACCCAATCTTCCTACAGTCTCATCTCTCACTTCCAAGTGAAGGAATTTGTCTCCGGCCTGCTGCCGATGATGAATATGCAGTGGGCGAACAGTCACATTTGTCAAAGGAATAGTGGAGAAAGATTAGGCAATGGTCTTAAGGATAATCGTTTGCTGTTCTCTTTTTGACCAGAGGAAAATATTCAGTGTATCCTGAAACATAAACCAAGAAAGAAAATCAAACAAGGATGGATGGTAGAGAAACAGGCCTCTGTAACTCGGCCAACACTCACATTAAACTGGCCATGCGGGCCAACTCTTAATGGCTGGACGCTGCACTGAATCATTGTTTTTTCTAAAATAATGGAGAGGCTGTATGTTTTTTGTCATGGTGGTGCTATGTTTTCCAGAATGATCCTATTTATACTGAGACACACAAAACTGACCTAATATTAAAACTCTGTTTACACAGAAGTCCACTGTAATACACATTTCACTGGGTAACTTCCATAAAGCTATGTCCACTCTAGACCACTCTACCTACATTTCACTAGAAGCTAAGACGTGCAACTTGCATGAAAGTTGCATGCAGTATCATTGTAATGAAGTTTGACAGTTGCAAAAAGCAATTCAAAAACAAAGTTGCATGCAACACATTTGAATGAACTGCTAGATATATTTATCTATTTTTATTGTCTTCATATACTTTTTCCAGCTGTCATTTAGGTTCATTTTTCAATATCTATATTTCTACAATGAATCCAGTTATGCAGATCACCATAACAGCAGGTTTTGAGTGACATTTGTTTGTTTTCATAGCTCAGAGAACTGGCTGAATGAAAAACTATCAACCTTCCAGTAAACCATCTTCTGATTTATGTTCTTGTCCATTAACTCAGTGAAATAAATAATTTGAAACTATGTCATTTGATATAATCATGTGACACATATCAACATTTTGATTGGCCATTTCATGAAACTTGTTCCATGAGGTTGCAACTTCTGTAGCTAAGTTTCAAATGAGTTGCAGGACACTTTACATTATGCAACTCAAGTGCAACTGAGTTTCATATACATGTCAAGCAACATTCTCCACAGAAAACTAACTAAACTAACTAAACCAAACTAAAACTAACTAACTAAAGATATCCACAGAAAACTAACGTATTTTACATGTTCCACATTTGTTCTGCTTGCAAACCTAACGCTGCAGTTTCCTCATTAAGAGCATAAACTGCGGTTTTGATTTGCAGGCCACTGTGGAATTTAATGTTCTTCTGATCTCAGAACTGATCTTATCCATGCAAGACTCATTACACTAAACACAGCCTGAATGCTGGTCTACCACAGCGCAGCCATAAGTCATGTTTGTGACTGACACATTTACAGTGCACAATCTGTTTTCTGCAATATGTTTTGTCCAGTGAAATGGTGGCGAAACGAACTCCACTGGCTGTCCGAACAGCAGACTTGTGGCCTTGAAATGCAGACTGAAGATATATCTCTTTTTACAGCACTTAAGTGAGCACTGATGTAAGTACTTATTGAAATGCATTGTATTGCACTGTGTCTAATTCTGTTTCTTTTTCTACAGGTACCAACATAGGCTTTTGTTTCTAGCAATATCTGGGCTCAAGAGTAGCTTTTCCTCTAACCCAGAGGTCAACAAAATACAGCTCTTTTACTGCCCTGTTGCGGCTCCACAGCAGATGTAGGTTTTTAGGTAAAAATACAATTATCCTCTGTTGCAGTAAAATAATCCTCTGCTGATCGTTATAACACAGCTTTAGGAATAATGGTCGCTGGAGTTAAAGTAGCCTATAACTGCTAATTCACCAAAGGTAAAGAGAAAGATTTAAGGTGAACATTGATAATCTGGAGATGAATGGACAGCTGGTTTCCTAATACATTTAATCTGGAAGAGAAACTGTCAAGCACTAAAAAGTTGTGAAGCTGAAGTCAGATTCTCATTCTCCCATTCCACCTTAAGGGGCACAGCAGGCACCGTTTAAGGTGGAACAGGAAAATTTAAACAAGAAGATGGCGAATAAGAAGTTGAAGAAGAAAAGAAGAATAAGAAGTTGACTTCAGCCTCGTAAAAATGAAATGTTGAGAGATATTTAATAAGAAACTATTCCACTTGTGAGGAAAAGTTTTCTGCTGGAGATGTGAGAAAAGAGGCCATAGCTGAGCTAAATCTTAAAGCAGAGCGAAGTAAGTCTGGGTTTTCTTTTATATTTTTTTGATTGTATGCATACATCAGCACATACTGAGACATATTTACAGCCAAGATGGTAAATTGTACATAAATGGACATATAATGTCATGGACCCCAAGGAGGTTATTTTATTTATTTATTCATTTTTGTTGAAAGGACAAAACAGGTCTTCTTAACATTTGGCTTGCCAACTCCTGGTCTAACCTACTTGTATTAGCAAAGATGCGTTCTCTGACAACAAAGCACTTTTGTAAGTCACTCTGGATAACAGCATCTGCTACATGCTGCAAATGTAAATGGGAATAAAACGTTTTTTAAATGTGGGCTGTCTATGAAAATAAATCATCATTGTGTGCATCAGAGAAAAGATCAGAGCACATTTGCGTTTGTGGGTAGAAGAGGAGAAAATTTAATTGATTATAATTTATATATATATTTATATATTTTATAATTTGAATGTGATAAAAAGTGTCTTGTGTTGTGTTCAGCCTAGTTTAGTGGGAAAGGAAAATGTGCCTTAGGTCATGTTTTTACTTTGAAAAAGTGGAAAAATGTCATAATTGTAAACTGAAACCTGTTTAAAACAAAATGTAAAATGTAAATGTAATTTATTGCATAGATATGTAAATGTGACTACGTGAGTATAATGTATAGCTATATAAGGATCTTTAGCGATATACTATAGTGTACTATATTATAAGCATGTATTTATTGTGAATCGTATAAAGCAAATTGACTGTAACTGGAACTGTAGAGTTCTAATTGAGTAAAGGACAGTGCTCAGTTGATTCTGTGCTGAGGCCGTGTGTGTGATCAGTGTGTGCGTATGCGGGCTGGGTTTAACTCGGGCGTGTAGAACGAAGTGCCGTCTCCACACTAGTCTATCAGTTCAGCTTCAAAACACTGTGACAAGAGACCTGATGAGAGGAGAACTTCTTCAAAGCCTCCACATCCCCTATTACTGCAAACCCCCCAACTGCTCAACCATGAATCACTCAGCCTCTCTCTCAGCCTCTCTCTCTCTCTCTCGTTCTCATTTTGTATTTCTGCCCCTTTCTCTGTCTCGTTCTTTCTTTTTCTGCGGTAATATTGCTCTCGCCCTCTTTCTTTTTCTCTTTCTGCCTCTCTGCCTCTATTTCTCTTTTTTTCTCTTTCTGTCTCTCTGCCTCTTTATTTCTCACTCTCTCTTTTTATCTCTTTCTGTCTATCTTTCTGTTCATTTATTTTTGTCTCTCTGCCTCTCTCTCTGTTCCTCTCTCTCTCTCTTTTTATGTCTCCCTCTCTGTCTCTCTCTCATTACCTTTCACTCTATCTCTATGTCTCTCTCCAGAGGCTGTGGTTTGGCTGGTTGATTTACTAGTGTTCTCAGCCTGTTCTCGTAAAGAGAGGGATGGTTTCTGAACGGGGGTCTCAGGACCCTCTGTCTGTGCTGAATTTAGTGCGTGGAGTGTGTCTTGGTAAAGTTATGGACAAGAGGGCGGGACACACACCCCCTCATGTGGCTCTGAATACAAGGGAAGAGGCAGTCAGCAGTAAATAATGCAGACTATTAGATGCTTTATAGGTCTAATGAACGCTTTACGGAGCTCTCGCTTTCGTTAAACGGCCGAGTTATATTCACGAGGGATGGCAGGGAGGAGAGAGAGGAGACACACTGCCCTGTCTGGATCTATGAACAGCACAAACACTGACACTGAGCAATGCTTTACGAGAGCCATGTCGCTTTATGAGACCTTTTAACAAAGAACCATCAGCAGAAAAGAAACACTCACTAATCCTACTGTACACACACAGCACCAGTCTAAAGTTCAGCAGACATCCCTACTCAAAGAAGGGCTTTCCTCATTTCTATGATTTTACATACATTATAATTACAGTGAAAACATCAAAACTATAAAACAACATGAAGAATGATTAGAATTTTTAAATTCATTTCAACTTGATGCGTCTTAACACACTCTTTTTCTCTCGAGCAGCTTCTCAAGAGGGAGACACTTAGAACAACTTTACACAATATTGGTTTGGAAGGTCATAAATAAAAATCAGCCACCCTATTTCTATTTGTCTTGGATGTGAATTTTATCAGCATTCAGGTCAAATTGACTTTAAAGAGCCCATTTCACAACCATATTTTTCTCACTTTTTGGAAACAAGGCTACATTAACACAGCAGGTAAAAGTGGCTTAAATCTGATTTTCTCACCAAATCCAAAACCAGATATTTTGGTTTGACTGTTCATCTTTTAAATGTGATCTGTATGCGACTTTGGTTTGAACAGATCAGCTCCTAAACTGACCCGCATGTATAAAAGAACAATACTTCACGAGGCGACTCGTCCAGACGTAAACAGTCATGACGGCCAGCAAATGCCTGTCACTCTCAGAGTTTTCAGTTTCGTCTTTGCCAGCATCACAGGAGCGATTATGAAGTTCTGGTGGTTGACAGCTGGGATCATCACCGAGAAAGTGTTCTCGCTGTAGAAAGGGCGCATTACTTTGCCACTTCTTTGGTTTGTGTCCTCGGATTGTTTAAACTGTTTTTTGACGCCACAGCCTCGGGCTCCTCCGGCCTCATTCGGGTGTTTTGTTCGAAACATCTTCGAACATGGAGCGGTTGTGATAAGTGCCTTCTAATTTTTCAGTACAGAAACATCAGTCTAAGTGTTTATGAGTCTCAGCAGTGCGAAATTACGATGAATGTCAAGTTGGACTGACGTAACAGTCGCATGAATTTCGATCTCATTGTTCAGACTGAGTCGCAGTGCTGCAGATGAGATACGTATCAGATTTCAGTACCACATGTGAAAGTGTCTCAGATCGGAATTTAAAATGTCAGATTCGATGCGTTTGCTGTTCACACTGACACACAAATGACATCTGTGTCACATACGGAGAAAAAGATTGTATTTGGGCCACTTTTACCTGCTGTGTAAACGTGGCCTAAGAGTTGTTGATGTACTAGATAAACACTGTCAAAGTTTAAAATGTACCATTCATTCTATATAATGTAATGTCATATGTAAACCAAACAGCCAATTCTGAATTACTGTTTTTGTGATGTCAAATACCCACACCCTCCCCCCAGGCCCCCGTCACACAGATTAATGTTGAAGTTGTACGGACTGTTTCAGCCAAGACTGCTGTTTAAAATAGGTCACTTACATATTAATTCTGACTGCTTTTGGAACATAAACCCACACAAATGACTTAAAAGGATACTGGGAGTGGGGGTTGGGGAAGCACATGAAAAACCTAGAATACAACAAGTTTAAAATTACAAAAATTATACACTTAATCAGCTTTGGCCAGACCTTTGACTGGCATTGCACTGTTCTCCTGCTTGTAACGAATAAATTGTAATAATCCCCTACCTGACAATACCGCTGGTACATTTACCCTCATGTGTACAGTGTATGTATTATAAGATGGAATAAATTCAAACATGAAGCTGAATTCAGCCTTGTAAAAAGCCAAATGTTGAGAGACATAAACTATTCTATTTTTGTGGAAAAGTTTCCTGCCAGAGATGTGAGAAAAGAGGCTATGGCTGAGCTACAGCTTAAAGCAGAGCGAATTAAGCCTGCATTTTTGTTTATTTTATATTTTTTAGCCACTAGTACATTGTGTGGAACTGCAGAACTGAACCATGCTTAATTTTGCTGATATAGTCCATTCAAACATGCCAGGATTAGCCTTTAGATCAGATCCATATTCTCCCATGAGCGCTGTGCAGTGTAGTCAATAGCAAGCAAGCTAATACAAATGGTTACAAGTGTCAAACAATAAAAATGTGTTAATGGCATCAAATACTGTTGCATTAATAGTTTACTGCACTACTTTGTAGCCGCTCTGTGTCAGATGAAGATGTGCAGCTTGAAGGAGTTAAAAAGCCTGGTTGTTGAGAATTTTTCTTAAAGCACTCATCAGTCAACAAGTATCTGTGCTTCTGCTTTACACAACCAATGGAGCGAGGAGAGGCGACAGAGAGAGAAAGAGAGCGAAAGAGTGGAGCAAGCGCTCTAGACTGTGAAGGAGAAAGAGGGAGAACAAGAGCAGACAGAGTGGATTGAAGAGGAAAGTAAAAGCGAGCAGGTGAATGAACAGAAAAGGGTCAAAAGAGAGAAACAAATGAGCAAGTGAAAGACATAAGAGGACAGACAGCCAGGCTTCCCTTTTTTCTCTAGAACCATCCAAAAGAAAACAAGAACAGCCAGTCAAAACTCTCTCTGGCCTCTTTTTCCCCAGTTATATAAACTCTAATCTTTTTAATCTCGTCTCATTTGTCCCGAGTACATCAGAGTTTTCCCTGCTTTGCACACACACACACACACACACACACACACACACACACACACACACACACACACACACAGAGAGAGACACACACACACACACACAGACACAAACTTGTTTTTGTATAGTGTAAGGATGCAAAGCTGTATATATTCTGTGTAATTACCTACATTGTTAGAAATCAAGGTACCATGCAGGTACATGATTCATTCATCAAGGTACAAACAATATAAGTGTACCCTCAAAGGTACAACAGTGGTTTTAAGGTCCAGTGGTGTTCCTTACATGAGTTTTTACTAGTGGAAAAGTAGATATTTGTACCTTTTCATAACCAAATGTTTTAAATCAGAGCATTAAAATAAAAAGACTGGAGACGAGACAGGGGGTGTGGAATCAATACAACCTAGAAAATATTATTTCAATGGATTCTGGTACAGTTATGTTCCCTGATTACAGGTGCTGAGATGGACCCTTGAGGGTACCACAACAGTGACAAGAGGGGTACTGCCCCAGTAACAGTGTCGTACCTTTTTTTCTGAGAGTGTACATATATATATATATATATATATATATATATATATATATATATATATATATATATAATTTTATGTGCCATATGCATTATACAAATCATTGGTGTTGAAACAAAATCTTATATCTAAGTTTTTGTTGTTTTTTCATTTTTTGGCATAATTTAAAAATCACCAGCAGCCTTAATTATTAGACATAATCTCCAAAATGGTAACTTTACAGGAGAAGGATAAAATATACTGTATTTTTAATGTAAGTCAATGGAACCAGACTTTTTCAAAACATTTTGGGCCATTTCTTTTGGTCCATTCATCACAAAATTTACACACAATGTAAAGGGCAACATGCATTTTGGCAATTATGTCAAAAACTGAAAAACGACAAAAATGGAGATGCAAGGTTTTGATTTCTGACAGCAGAGACATGTAAGTATTCATATGTAATAATATTCATATGTAAAGATAAAGTATTAATTCATATTAAGAATTAATATAATATATATTATATATGAATAAGTGTTAATACCTATAAATAATAATAAGTTCCATAATAAAAATCTAATACTATTATAATTAAATAATCTAATTATATATATATATATATATATATATATATATATATATATCATACAGCATGAATTATAAACGTTACTGATTATACATGTGTTTTGGCTTAACCGCTCAAATGACTAGGTTAGGGCCCAAAGTTTTATTACACGCTTGTCTAACCTGAAAATATAAAAAGTCAGGTTGCACTGAAGTCCCTTCAGTTACTGAATAATAAACCGTAGTATTTAATAAGCCTGGGATTTTAAGGGGTTAAAACTGTATTGGCTTATGAACAATAATGACTATATTCATATTGTTGATTTGGCTACCAGACACTTTCATATTCTACAGTGAAATCACTTCATTATACACTCTGAAGTGATACATTTTGTTTTGTGTGGACTACTTCTGTGAAATCCAGTTACAACCAGAACCTCATGATAATGATAGTTTCATTTTTAACTGATCAGGACTTGAACAAGAAGTTGCTTCTGGTGACAAAAAGCAGACGCAAAATATAACAGCCAATCACTCACTTTTTACATGCTAGTGTTTAGACAAGATGGGCCTCATACACAGTGAAAACACTGGTTTTAATATTCCCCCATTAAATATTTCCACACTGCAGGCATTTAGACCTCTTTGTAAACTTATATGAATGTTTCACAGTGCTGCAGGTTGTGGATAATGCCTGTTTACGTCAGTTCAATGTCAGTGGTCTAAATAAACTACAAAACACAAGAATAAAAGGATCAGACTTGAACTGAGTGTACTATTGCTGATAGCAGACCCATTACAATATGCTAGGATCAGCTCCGATATCCATGATAAGAAGAACTTTCTAACTTCTTTATCCCTGACCTTAACATCAGTAAGCAAAAAGAATTGGTTTTAGCCTTTCAGTTATAAACAATAAAACAAGCAGCTTTTATAAAGAGCACTTTACAAAGTCAGAACCATTGTGTTTTGTTTACCTGTTTTTTCTCTCACATAAACACAAGCACAGTCCTCCTCACCTCTCGTTCTGCCCTCTATTCACCTCCGACCTACCCAACCTATTTATTCTCATCCTCTGCCAGAAAGTAGGACATGTGTTTATTCAGTACATGCTGAACTTTTTGAAAGTGCAGCAGGAACAGGGTGGGAATGAAAGGAGTCGCTTATATAACTTCTACCACTAATCAGTCAAAACAGAGAAATATATGCTGACTGTAATTACTTAGAAATGTTATCAGATAGTGTGAATTGGAGGAGGCACAGTGACTTTCGCAAGAGCTCGGCAAGAGTCTCTGAAGCTTGTTATAGCAGGAGTTGCGCATACGTCAGTGAATTAGAGGTGATACAGCCTCTCTGCTCTGATTCACTCTCCTACACATGTTTTGGGCATGTATCATACTAGGAGGTCTGTAGTTATTATTCTCATTTTCCTATGAATTCAATTCACATTATTATTTACATTTGAGTTACATTGCTAAATATAACTATTTATTAACTATGTAATTACCAAATACTACCAGCTCATTAGTCAATAATTGAACCCTTTGGAGTTATTACAGCTTTACAGAGTTATTATTCTATTTACATGTGATTACACTGTAATTATTGAGTAATTACACAGTAATTATTACTTTTGCAGTTATATAATTAGGCAACAAATGATATAGCTATTTACAATCTGAAGAGGCAGATTTGAGTCTGTACTACCACTTTTTTCTTTCTCAATGTCAGTATCAAAAATATAAACGTGGCAGAATGTAAAAAAAAGTATGTTTTTACCTTTCCACAAAATTGTACAATCTGTACAATCAAAAATACCTTTTGTCAAATTAAGATAAAATATCTACACCTATTTACAAAGTACTCACTGAAAGCTTAGAATCTGTTAGCTAGAATAATATAGCTATGAATGAAAAATGATCAAACAATAGATAAGAGGAAGCATGGGGGGGGGCTGTCTACAGACGGCTGATCTGAGCTTTATGTGTGCGTTGTGTCAGTGTGTGTACCCGTTTTATGCATCTGTGTGTCGTTCATGAGGTACTGTCCACTCCTGTAAATGTCCAGCGCCTTCTCAAGGTGAGCTAGAGTCTCATCGGTGCCCCAGAGCAGCTCCCCTAAAACACACATTCACAACACAAGCTGTCAGTACATCACACTTACACACTGATCTGAGACAGTTCACAGTCAACATCCAGTCCGCTAACGCTGACCCACTCGGTTTACTGCAAATGAAACGCAGCGGAATTGTGCACGCCAAAGCCCTGCTAAATTACCTCAGAGCAAGGACTTTTTACAAGGAAAGAGAGAGATATAATCAGTGCTAAAGCCCACCCACGCTACCCGTGGCTTCACGGTCTGTTTTGCCCAAGATGAGCAGATTTCAAACTCTATATGACATACCATAATACTGATGAACAAGCTGATAGAGAGCACGCACAAAGCAGCCTGATCGGGGAGGGATTCTAGGGGAAAGGGGTACACAGGAAAGGAGACAGAATGCTAGCAAGGACGTAAAAAGATCTGTCGGAGTTCGACTGCCAAATACCTGCATAATTTCATAAGCTGTGTTTCTGGACGTTGAGCACATGCCTTACAAAAGCGGTTCCCAATCTAGCTCACATTTTAAGTGTTTTCCTAATGGATCACATCAAAACACCAATATATTCAGGACTGATTAGCTCCACGTACAGCTTGAAATATGTGTCTAACGTTGGGTTTGCTGTCCATGAGGTCTACATTCATGAGTAAACTGATACGCATGAAATTCAACAGCAAATCGATTTAGGCAAGTGCAGTTTATGGCAGCCAAAAGAACATTACTTAATGTGCTTGGCAAAAGAAATGTAGCACCTCACAGATAACAGCATGTTATGGAAAGTTTATCCAGACTAAATGTTTGGAATGTTGTTTAAATGCACTGCTTTCTGAAAAAAAAATGTTAATGCTGGATTTAAACTTAATTTTGGACACTGATTATTTGATTAAATCATATTATTTGATACTATTATTAAATCCATGACCTAATGATGGCTAATATTGTTACTATACTGTAATTAAACTGGCACTATTGTTATAAATATCGGGTTTTATTCAGCATTTTTAGTGACAGGTGATGATAGATCATGAAAATTTGCTTGAGGATTTTCTTTCTCAGGTCAGGTTCAGGGTCAAAATTTGGTGCGGTGGGTCAAGCCATGCTGGGCTCAGATAGAAGGTTATTGGGATGGTGTCCTACCTAAATTTCAGGCCCAATTAAATCTATGAATCCAGGACCATAATTCTGCTTTACTGTTATACGGAATAACACTCTGTATGCATTTAACACCACTGGTACTCAGCCAGATCTATTTCTGACCTTCTGGCAGTCGTTGGGTTACCAAACACTTCTGGCATCTGTCTAATCTGAGTGTCTTTATTTAATCTCACATGCAAACTTGTATTACTTTTATCATAATTCCACTATCCAGTCGACCAGAGAATCTCTGTGTTGCCCTTGTGAGCCTTGTTTCCTTTGAAGGTGTATTCCTCATGCTTTTAGATAGTCTTTCCTGCCACTGGATCAGGGTTTTGGTGTACAACCTACACATGTGCTATGTGTGAGAGAGTGCACTGACCTGTGGAGTTGACAATCTTGTCGAGAAGAGGCCTGAGGGCAGTGGGGGCACTGTGAGGGAGCAGGTAGGTAAAGAAGAACCTGCATACAAGAAAAGAAGGTCACCTAAAATAAGCCTTAGAGCACTTAACAAACCACAGCACATATTTACGTAGCTCCCCTGAGACGGTCACTAGAGTAATTTGGAGGTTGGATATCATGGCATACTGGTACAATAGATTTGTTTGTCCTAAATGTAGTTCAATTTAAATGGCACCAAAAAACTAATGTGACATAATAATATTATTATGTCACATTATCTATAAAGATGGACAAAAGTAAGGACTATTACTGGTTTTACCTATTCAATAGCGCTGATTAGTTATGGCAAAAATCATAACGATGATTAGTTTGGTCAAAATTAAAATCATGATCATTTTTGCATGATTACTCATTGACCATTCAGTTATTGAATTAAAAAAAACTTGCATTTTTAACAATGGATTTCCTTTGAAACTTCAACTGAAAGAAATAAAATTGTTAAAACAGATACATAAATAAAATAAATGTTATAAATAAATAATGCTAAATCAAAATAAATAAGAACATAAGAGTAACTTCACTGTAGTGTAGTTCCAAAACCTACTGAAAACTACTAAACACATTAAAATTACAGATAAAAATAAATTAGACCAAAATAAAGATGAGGGCTTTTAGGAGGGGCGAAAGGAAAGGGGTGCACTGGATTATAACACAAAACAAAATGAGAGCATTATTGCAATATGGAATGCGGCACAATAATCGTTTAATCTTGATTATCTTGTTTTCAAGCCAAAATCACCACTGAGAATAAAATTTGATTACTTGCCCAGCCCTACTACAATATATTTTTGTCTGTTTTTATAAAAAACTACACATTATACAGTGTCAGGAACACAAATGGAAGTCTATTTGAAGCAATCTGTAATAATTATGCTAACAGTTGTCTATAAGCTTTCTTTACTTGTTGGCTTCATCAGCCTGAGTACATTAGACGTAAGAGAAAAACGGTAAATTAGATTTTTCATCAACCTATTCCCTTAGCTTCAGATATGATCTATAGTCCATGTCCCATGTTCACCTGTAGGCATTGTACAAGTTCCTCTTCTCGTTGATGCCCTGGCAGTGCCCATTGCTGCACTGGAGTGTGAAGTTGCGGGCAGGGAACTCCAGCAGGCAATCTGAGGAGGAGGAGCAGGGTGTCTCCTCCACACTGGCATCGTCCAGGTCCGTCACCTTCAGCTCTCCGTCCACCAGCACAAACTGCCTGGGCCTGAAGTCCAACAAGGTGAGAGAGCCCAGCGGAGAATGGGTCAGATAGTGCAGCAGCCGCATCAGACTCAGACAGATCTGCAGGACAGAACCAGAGCAAAAAGACTGTTTGAGAAGATGACTCTGAATTAGAGTGCCAGCAAGAATGTGAGTCTGAATTAGCATGCTAATCCTGACTCACACTCTCAGACGTTACTCTGTGCATTGATTTGTGCTGGACGCAGCTTCAGGACACAGCAAATCTCAGAAGTTTTTGGTTAGTGGCTAATCCCAAAGGCCTAAGCCACTCAGTGTGCATGTGCATGATTGTGGGCGTCTGGGAGCAACTGCCTCAGCACTACAATCACCACTTAATCTCTCAAAGCACCACTTCAATGTGTGTGCGCCTATGTGTGAGTGCCTTGGGAATTAGTGCTCTTATTGTGTATGAGGGTGTTAGGGGTCAGTCTGGGGATAGCAGAAGGCCGCTGGTGTTGAAGAAGAGACCTGGCACGCAGGCCACAGCCAAATCCCCACTTCCAGCGGAGCGCTGAAAAGAAGGACGAACAAAAGCATTGGGAAGGAGAGGGAGGAGGGAACACTGCGCCTGCCTTTCACGCCACACAAAAGCTGTTTTTAATGTACTCAGGATTAGGAGCCACTGGGAAAGGTCAGAATCTGCCCAGTGGACTGTGTGTGCTGTGAGTGTGTGTGGTTTTATTTTATTCAAGCAAGGGTTTTTTGTAATTGTGCACTGGTTTGGTACACCTGAAAAAGGAAAAAGGCAGCCAAAATCAGAAATAGACAAATTGAACAGGATAGTTTTCATCACATTTTAATTTTCTGAGATTCTTGAAAAGCACAGTTGTCCAATTAAATTCCTGGAGATGAAAATTTAACTTTCCCAGTCTTCTGTTGTTGCTGACAATAGAAAAAAACATTGCAGAAACAATAGGAGAATAAATAATGTTGTAAAGTAAGATGCTGCAATGCACTGCCTGGTGATAGTAACCCTAAAAGAGTAAAACACAGTAACCCTAAAAGAGTAAAAGCTAGTTTACCACATGCTTAAAAACTTGACACTAATTGATTTATGTCACGCATACCAAAGGAAGATATAAGTATTCCCACATAAGAGCATAACTGAGCTTTGAAACATGTTGGGTGGTGTGATTCCTACATTAATATCATATTTCTTGTATTGAACAGAGATTATTGTACAAATGTGGCTGTTCAGCAACGTTGGCTGAGTGCGCTCAGTGCAGCAGGCAGATATGATGCCTAAAAAGCGACCTACAGTGCATCTGCAGACCACAGCTTCAAGTTTCAGACATCATACAATCAGATGTAACAGGCTGTTCAAAAACACACCAGAGAAGAGGGCAAGCTGAGCTAAGCGGCCTCAGATAGTGAAGTCTGTGACATTCAAAATCCCATTATTTATTACTAGATTAGCTACAGTTATGTGGCTAAATTAAAGATGACAACATACTACAATCCCAATTTATACTGAAAGCACTCCAAGATTAAGCTTCAACTCACACACTGCCACTGTTCTTGCTTGTTTGTTTGCACAGTTCCTTCCGTGTTATTATTATTATTATTATTGTTGTTGTTGTTTTAAATAAAAACAATACTAACCCACCCTGTGTTGTATTTTCAATACAGTTACCTGAATAAGAGGCCTCAGGCCTAATGTAATGAAATTTTCTTCCACCTAAACTCTGGAAAATAAAATATAAGGCTAAAACTTTTTTATGAGCGATGCTACAGCAGGACCATTCACAGGTTCCCTAAAGTAAACACATACACATACAATGAGTAGACGTATGCATGTGTTCTCAATGTAACCATACAGATGTAGAAACCAATGCACACAAATCTACATCTTCACCTGTCTGGTTTGATTTGGTGACAAGACAGTGCGTGCTCGTGAATCTCTGGCTGGTGTTTAGGGCACATGGCCAAGCAGGTCTGGCTATGAAAGCCTTCGTCAGCGTGCAGAGGAAATGGATCTGGATCTAAATGAGCCGTTTGGTAGTCAGCAGTTTCATCAGCCTCCCCAGAGCCTATTAGTGCCTCATATGCAATTCAAATCTTGCTGAAGCGCTCACTGTAGCGTTTTTCTCGTCCGCCTTGCCAGTTCCTCTTTTGTTCAACACGTACATGGCTGGACAGAGCATTCCAGACTAGAAGGAATGGAAAATGTACAGGTTATATAAATGAGACTGGTTTCTAGGCTGAGGCTTCACCTGGGAGCTGAATCAGTCAGGAATTTGGGAAATTTAAAGTCACAATCAATTATATGTATGTAAATGCATACAACACCTTTAAGATGCAACATAAAACTAGCATATCATATTGTGAGCTTATAATACTGCTGTTTGTTGTGCCACTGTATTGTATTCAGAGCTTATATGCATATGCATGTCTGCTTTTGACTTAAATTGAAAATACATGTTTCCCTTTACATAGTGTGTAAATGGTCATTGGCCCAAAATTACTTGGACAAAAAGTCTGGTTCTTGTAACATCTCTGTAACATTCCCTGTAACACTCTTTGTCCTGCTCTTTCTGTTTGCCTTTTTCTTGATTTCCTAGTGCTGCATGTCTTTATATCCTGTTGTGTGGTTCCCCTTGTGGTTGGTATTGTTTCCTTGTTTAGTTCTCATTTGCTTTGTTTTACCTTGTACTGGATTTGTCTGTCCCACTCACCTATGCCCTGATGTTTTATTGACACTCTGCATTGTGTGTCAATAAAAGCAACTCGCACTTGCATCCTGCCTCAATGCCTTGGACGCTAAAGTTCCACTGACTTACATTAAAAGTAAAGTATGTTTCTCCCTTCTCCCATAAAGTTACTATTTTGGAGATACGAGGTTTTGTTTCTGACAGCAGCGATATGCAAAGGTTTGTGTCATGATTGGCCCCTCCCAGTCCTGTCCATGTGTTCGTGTTGTGTTTTAGACTGCGTGTTCTTTGTTTTGGTTTTATAGTCCAGCCCCCTTGTTTAGTGACTCCACCCCTGATTGTTCCCAACTGTGTTTCCACCTGTGCCTTGTGATCCCTTGTTGGCCCTGTTGTATTTAAGCCCTGTGTTTGCCCTTTGTTTTGATTGGTCTTTGTCTGAAATGTTTGAATTGTTTGAACTGTCTGAACTGTTGGATGTATTGTATGCTCATGGTGTTTGGTGTTTGATTCAGTGTTCATTTCAACATGTCTGTCCCTCCTGCTCTCCATGTTGGATGTTTGACCCTGGACTGTTGTAACTATGACCCTGGATTTGCCCTTAATTAAGGTTGCTTACCTCAGCACATGCGTCTGCCTCCTCGGTCCCAACCGTTACAGTTTGAGAGGCCTGGTAAACTGACACAACTGAAACTTGTTGATTTACTGATTTATAATAAGCTATCAAATCCTCTACAGAGAACACACTTTTACATAAATATAGTGCATAGTTGCTGTCTATGTGCTGATTTTAGCATATTGAGGGGAAAAAATAAAACACAAGATGTCACCTCTCCAAGCCCTGTTTTCCATTTTCATTCATAGCTGTATGCAACTCTTGCTGGGCCTTTAAAATATAATATACAATGTGCCATGTTTTAGTGGAATTTGACTGGAGGTGTACATCCCCAATTCTAATGAAGTTGGGACGTTGTGTAAAACATAAATAAAAACAGAATACGATGATTTGCAAATACTTTTCAACCTATATTAAATTGAATACACTACAAAGACAAGATATTTAATGTTCAAACTGATAAACTTTATTATTTTTTGCAAATATTCACTCATTTTAAATTTGATGCCTGCAACACGTTGCAAAGAAGTTGGGACAGGGCAATGTTTACCACTGTGTTACATCGCCTTTCCTTTTAACACTCAATAAGCGTTTGGGAACTGAGGACACTAATTGTTGAAGCTTTATAGGTGGAATTCTTTCCCATTCTTGCTTGACGTACAACTTCAGTTGCTCAACAGTCCGGGGTCTCTGTTGTCGTATTTTGCGCTTCATAATGCGCCACACATTTTCAGTGGGAGACAGGTCTGGACTGCAGGCAGGCCGGTCTAGCACCCGCACTCTTTTACTACGAAGCCACGCTGTTGTAACACGTGCTGAAATAAGCACTGACGTCCCTGAAAAAGACGTTGCTTGGATGGCAGCATATGTTGCTCCAAAACCTGTATGTACCTTTCAGCATTAATGGTGACTTCACAGATGTGCAAGTTCCCCATGCCATGGGCACTAACACACCCCCATACCATCAGAGATGCTGGCTTTTGAGCTTTGCGCTGATAACAATCCGGACAGTCCTTTTCCTCTTTGGCCCGGAGGACACGACGTCCATGATTTCCAAAAACAATCTGAAATGTGGACTCGTCAGACCACAGGACACTTTTCCACTTTGCGTCAGTCCATCTCAGATGAGCTCGGGCCCAGAGAAGCCGGCGGTGTTTCTGGGTGTTGTTGATATATGGCTTTTGCTTTGCATGGCAGAGTTTTAACTTGCACTTGTAGATGGAGCGACGAACTGTGTTCACTGGCAATGGTTTTCTGAAGTGTTCCTGAGCCCATGTGGTAATATCCATTACAGAATGATTTTAATGCAGTGCCGCCTGAGGGATCAAAGGTCACGGGCATTCAGTGTTAGTTTTGTGCCTTGCCGCTTACTTGCAGAGATTTCTCCAGATTCTCTGAATCTTTTGATGACATTATGGACTGTAGATGATGAAATCCCTAAATTCCTTGAGAAACGTTGCTCTTAAACTGTTGGACTATTTGCTCACGCAGTTCTTCACAAAGTGGTGAACCTTGCCCCATCCTTGCTCCCTTTATACCCAATCATGACACTCATCTGTTTCCAATTAACCTTTTCACCTGTGGAATGTTCCAAAAATGTGTTTTTTGAACTTCTTTGGAACGTGTTGCAGGCATGAAATTCAAAATAAGTGAATATTTGCAAAAAACAATAAAGTTTATCCGTTTGAACATTAAATATCTTGTTTTTGTGGTGTATTCAATTGAACATAGGTTGAAAAGGATTTGCAAATCATAGTATTCTGTTTTCATTTATGTTTTATACAACATCCAGAAATCATTGGAATTGGGGTTGTACACATTTTTGCATACAATTGCAACTTTGGCATGCTTAGTTTTGTTCTTCTGAAATTTCTGACTGTGTTTACAAGACATTTAAGTCATTTAATTAAAACCTTACAATGTTTCCTGCAGTTGAAACAGCTATAAAAGATAGAAAATAGAGAGAGAACATTTAAAAAAGGAAAAGAGGAGCAAGTTTTTAAGAGCCCATGACAAATTACATAATTCACACCAGCTTTTCCACAGCCACATGTCAAATGTGGAATTTATTTTACATTAATTCTCTCAAAAAGTCTTCGTTGTTCTGGGCGCAGGATTCATTTGCTATTGCTGAGATGTCAGGAAATCGAACTAGAAAGTTAACTTGGCAAACGTGCCTCCCAGAACACTGAAGTCTGTGGTGAGGTGGCTCAAAAGGTCCTAGTGCAGTCCTTCATTTGAGGGAAATTGGAATTGGTAATGCAAAGCCTTTCTCGAACTTGAAAAGCAATCAGAGTGTTGAAGGGATGACGAGTCCGCGCGAGCTCAGTTATGAATTGCTCCGTTGAGTTGTGCACTGCTGTGATGACACACAGATGAGTGTGGCGCGCTCCGCAATACAGCATGGAAATCGGCTTCCACCGCTGCCCAGCGTGTGGGAGCGCTCCGTACACCAGAGAGCACCTACAAATCTATGTACAGTCATATGCAAAAGTTAAAGCACCCCAGGTCAAATGATGTTGGGTTGATTCTCTACTTGAAAACAAATTAACATATTTACTTACATGTAAATATGGCAGTATTTTGCAAATTTTTTTGCACTACATTTAGTTATTTCGGTTTAACATATTGGGAACACATACAATATAGTAAAGGTGCTATAAGCTTTACACTTGCCACATTTTGTGTTTTTCTTTGCAAATATATATATTATTTTAAAATTCAGCAAATAAACAGTAATTGTGCATTAAAATGTGCAGCAGTGTGTTCTCTGTTGAGGATGTGTTCATTTATTTTCACTTAGAAAAGCAACAAAATGTCATTTGATCAGTTTTCCTCATTTCCTGCTCAGAGCTGAATTTATGTTCAATTCTCTATTATAAAATGACCTGAAAAACATTGGTAACACTTAATTGTAGTACACGGCTCACAAGGCTACATGACACTTACATAAGCTTGTCATGACATCTGACATAGAATAGCTATAAATGTTACATTTGCCAATTTTGATCAAAGTTAGCTAAAGCAGCCTTTATGACAGATGATGCCTATTGGAATAAGCATTTATAAAAAGCATGTATATTTATATCAAGCTTATGTGGGTGTCATGTATGCTACAGTAAAGTGTTACCAAAACATCTAAGTAACAGCACATTGTGTTTTATGATTAAACAATAAAACAGTGTGATCATTTAAAGACTAGAATTCTGGCTTTTAATAATATGCAAGTATTTGTATATTTAAGTAGATAATATCTCATTTGCATATCTAAACTTTTTTTTCTTTTTTGGCGAAGCTTCCAATACAAAAATTACTCTAAAGCATTAGTAATTACTGGCAGAGATTCATATTTGAAACATTAACCCTTATCATCAGAAACCTATTGCTTAACATTAAAGCGCTACTCTATAATAGAGATAAAACCAACGTTGCTTTGACTTGATTCAGCATTAAATGCAGCAAGGGACAGCACATAAATGAAACTTGACATGGCAACACAACTCTTACCAAAAGAAGTGAAAGTTTTTTTCATGTGCCACTGACTGACATTTATTCATGATACTGTCAAATTTAAATCATGTAACTCAAAGGTCCAGTGTCTTCAGTGTGCTCTTCTCTTTGGATGTGATTTTATGTCTTGGGGACATTTCTGCCTCCCTGAGGAAGACCTGCTACAGTCTCAGGAAATAATAGGAAATAATTAGCATGGGTGGCAGTGCTGATAGAGATTAGTTGGGTCAGCTATGCTCGTCAGGAGAAACAGGAAGCAGAGAGAGTGCTGAGAGCTGGACATTACCCAGGCACTTCACCAACTTCCTCCAGACTGAGCAAGTTGGACAGAAAGTGCCATTTTAGCTATTTAGATTTATTTAGATTTTGATTTCAGATTTTTGTGTTGGTTTAGAAATGGACCTGGTTTTCTGTTGTTGCTGTTCCTCTCTCATTTTCAAACAAGGATCTCAAAAACACAACAATACCATCGAAAAAACTGCAGTTTACTCAGAACTTAAGTTGTTTTTGACCTGATACGTTTAGTCAGCTTGCTAGGCTAACTTTACTTATTTTAGTCATTATTTACTTGACTGTGGGTTTACCTTTTTGTCTAAGTAGCAGTACTGTAATACAGCAATATTGCATAATACTTTTAATACTGTTATGAATGCTTATAGATCAATTTGTGTTAGATACAAATGCTAGTTGCCAATGACCCAAGTGGTTGGCTAAACATCCATGCATTTAGAAGGTTAATTCATAAGAAGGTTAAACTGGAATTTAAAAATATATATTATTATATATAAAACAATATAGAATAACAATATAGAATAGATATAAATAAATTAAGATGCAAGTGAAGACATTTAGAGTGTTTTGGTGTGAAATGCTCTGTTATAGATAAACTTAGGGAGACTGAATTGTTCACAGTGGTGGTGACAGAAACCACACACCTGAAGAGTCCAATGGCTCTAAACACTCCTGACCGAAAGATATTACATGAAATGGCTATACTTGAATATACTACTTTAATCCGTGTATGGCAAATATGTACATGAAGGGTGTTACAGGGCAAAAACAATTCCTATTTTTCTGACTATTTTACCATCATCAACATTACACATAGAAACTCACTGGTGGTTTGGATCATAAATAAAATGGCTATATTTGAGTAGTTGACATTGCGACCCCTGCTTCCTATCATCACCACTGTAAAGAGTTGTTAAGTTACATGTTAAAAATGTTAAATCTCTGATTATGTAAAATTATGTAGAAATCTTGAAAAATTGCTGGAATTTCCCAGTAAATCACTCAACTTGAACCAGATCTTTTCTCTTTTCCAGAAAAAAGAGAGGAAGTCCATATCAGTGTCCAGTTTGTTTGTCTACAAACACCTTGGCCACCTTTACAGATGAGCCTATTACACGTGCTCATAATTGCTTTCATGTACAGTATATGCAGTTCCCCGAAGCCCCTCCCACTCTTCCTCCAGCAGCAGACAGACTGTTGATGGAATGTGTGATATGGTGGCTGCTGTCGCTGACTCACCCTGAATCTCTCCTCCCAGGGCGTCTGCAGCAACTGGATCATCTCCAGAGGGCTGCCCAGCTCCGTGATGGCAGTCACTGTGTCCTTAATATCATTGCTGTCCTGGTAGCAGTAGCCATATAGCTGCGGGAAAGAAAGAGAGAGAGAGGGAAAGAGAGAGAGAGAGAGATTAGGCAATCAATCACTGCTCCAACTGGGTAGATAACAGCACTGTGTAGAATTTCACTGTTTTGACTCAGACGGGGTAGATTTGCGTGCGTTACTAAGGGCAGGCAAGGAAAGCACAGTATCAGGTTAAAGATAAGAGTAAATCTACATGGCTTTAGAATCAGCGCCTGTCTACCACTTTAACAAAAAAAAAAAAAAAAGTACAGTACGGTACAAGCCACTCATCCAATGCACGGAATTCTAATTAGGAAATCTGATTGTATGGCTTTAAATGAATGGAGTGCGTGGGTTTCTGGAAATATATCCAGATTCGCCCAGGGTCTCTTTCCCCCAATACTGCTGAGGCATGCTCACTGCTACATTTGGCGCTTTGCTTACAGAAACATTTTCTTAAGCTAATTTGAGCCAAAGAAGCTAGTTAAAATTAAACAGCATGAAATTTCATCTGAAAGGAAAACAACCTATGGCAGCGTGACCGGCTCTTACCACCGCCAGAGTCTCCTGCAACAAAGGGGAAAAGCTGACCGCGTACATTAGCGGATCAGGCCCAAGGACGAGGCCATTCTTCTCTCTCCCTTCTATTTTTTTGTTTGTTCACCTAAGCTGCAATCAAACCCTCCAAAGCCTATTAGAGCACAGAGTTCTCTATTACATTAGAATGCTTATGAAGTGAAGGGCTGAAAACACTCTCCTTTGTATGTGTTTGTGTCCCTCTTTATTTTAGGAGAGAACACACATGTAAATCTATACTCTTCCACAAGGCATGCTAATCCACGATATTCTGCCTGCAGACACACTGACACCTGCAAATAGAATGTAAACATCTATTTCAGGAGCAATTCTTCTCTAAATGCGGATCGATCACTCACACTTTCTAACAATGCTTAACAATGCCTTGTTTGCAGTGGATACAATGGCACGGATGCTAAAAATGTCCAATGCCAAAGCCATGCATCTTAGCGTTGCTTAGTGAAAGCACACATACATTGGGACTACACAGTAGCCACAGTTTGGGTGCGCCTGGTACATTTTTAGCATGAGGTAAAACGTTATAGATGACTCTGTCCATGCCAGCCATGTGGGCTAAGAGGAACTCTGGGCAGATGTTGACGGAGTGCCTTTGCAACAGCACCAAGCCCCTGGTACTGAGAGAGAAAAATCAACACACATTATTTTTGAAGCACGCACTTTTCCAGCAACCATTGGAGTACTTTAATGTTAAGTACCAGCTGTTTATTTGACCAGTGTCATGGTGTAGTCATGGGGTTGGGTTGGAGGGGGGGTGGACTGTGTAACTGTTATTTATGCAACTTCCTCCATTTTAATGATGCACACTAAAGCTATCCATCCATCCATTTCCCTCAGGGGCGCAGGACACTAAAGCTATTTGAGCATTAATATTTCTCTTTTATGGACAATGTTAAGCCTGCTACACTGTGAGTGTTACATTACATGACGTGCACACAAAAAAAAACAAAATACAAAAACAGCTGGACAGTCAAGCAATTCATTAAACTTAAGAGTTAAACTATACAAGAACAATGGAACTTCATCACAATCAGTACAACATTCAACAAGACCACTAAAATATATGAGATCTCCAAAGCAACGCAATGGAAATCTAGCCAATTGACATGCCTTTAGCCACAGAGGTGAAAGTTTATAACACAATACATAAACAAGTAATGTACATGCAACATATATATAAAACATAAACTTTTTGGGAATACTCACAAAACCAAGCTTTGTCCTATTTAAACATGATTTCTGCCCATTTAACATTTATTTTTTCAACATTAGTTTTCTCAAATGGATTTCAAATGAAAAACTAATAAAAAGCTACCAGCTATATTAGCAAACAATGTTAAACTATGTTTACTAAACCTGACGCCACAGTTTTCAGCAAGAGAAAATGTGGCCAAACTTTTTAAAGCAATGTTTTTGTCAGCAATCATTCAATTGCTCAAGGTCGTTTTCTCCATCTCCCTGAGCCAGTGTTTTTCTACACTGCTGACTGGCTAACGTCAGAGCTTTGGATCTAATGGAGAGCTAGGAATGCACAAAGCAGACAGAGACCACTGCAACCACTTCAAGCTGCTGACAACATAGAATGTTTCAAACCTCCAGACAGTTTTACAGACATACATCAAAGCAAAACTGTAAGTATATAAGTATATTTCACATGTTTGTCTTTTTTTTTTTTTTGGTAGAGTGGCACCCCATTGCCCATAACGGATGAAATGCCCCTAGATGTGGCTACCAGTTACTTTTAAATGAGGCAGTAAAATCACATCATCTTTGATACAATCATATGCAAAATCTTGGCCACCCCTGATGAAATGATGTTTTATTAATTCCCTAAGTGAAAATAAGTTAACACATCCTTTACAGAGAACACACTATTAATGCACAAATATCATTTATTTGCTAAATTTAACATATTGGGACGATAAATAACAGATAAAACATAGCCTGTATAAAAGTTATGGCACATATCAAAGTGTATGTATACAGTTTGATTTATGATTTATTGTGAGATGCTAGAAAGAAAACCTGACATGATGAACAAGCAGAAAAAGGGCTCAATCTGATCTCAGATTACCACTAGCAGTCAAATGGGAGCGTTCCCAGACCAGGCCAGAACTCTGTCTGAGATTAGACCCAGTTGATAGTTATCAGCAGTGAGTGTGAGTGTGTGCATGTGTGTGCACATGTTTATTTGTTTGTCTTCAATCCACATGAGCAACCGTGTGACTGAATGTGTGTGGTAGACTCCTCGGCTGCAGTGAGCGCTCTGAGAGCAAGATAACACTCCTCTGCATGAAGCAGCGCTGTTTGTCTGCTCAGCCACGCGGTGCCATTTCGTCTGACCAAGCTTCACAGGTTATCCTGCCTGTCCTGTGTAGAGTCGTTTACCACCAGATTCACTGCATCTTGCCAGCCCTACTCGGCCGGTATTCAACAGCGCAACCATTCCATGACCACGACTGTAAAAGTGCTGGCATTGCTTCAGCTGCACTTTGAGGAGAATGTAAGAAAATATTTTTCTAAAGCAGAGTTTTCTTTCTTTTTTTTTTTTTTAAATACATTTTTCTCCACTCAACTGTTAATAAATCACCAGACTACATCTCGGGTTCATGTAATGAGACAAACTGATGTACATTTTTTTGTACAGAAAGTCCTCTAACACAAACAAACACATGCAGTAACAGGGACTAATTAAACCACTGTTGGAACAGTTAAGATGAAATTGAGCCCTAAAACAAAAGAAAACATAAAAACAACTGAGACTGCTTAGTTTTTATGGCCTACATTGCAAATAAAATAAGATTCATGCCTGCTTGTATTTATGTATGTGTAGGACATAAATAAATAAACACATTAGGTATCTACTTGGTGAGGTAATTGTAAAAGTACTGGCTATTTTCAGGATGTTTCCCAAGCACAAAAGCAGGTTTCTCCCTCCAGCAGTTCACTAATTTCTGAGAAAGATGGGGGAAAGTGAGTGTGGACAGCTGGAGAAGAAAAAAAGCATGCACCCTTACAAAGGGCCCACATCATGGAAAACTGAATTTACCTCACTTATTTGAAATAAAAGACTTTGATGCAGAATATAAACATGTTTCAAAACGTGTTCACTCCCCAGTCCAGTCCTCACAGCCCATATACAGAAACTAAGCTGTGAAAACAGCCTGTTCTGAATTCGCTATTTTCACCATGTAATGAAAAGCAGTGCATTTATAATTATCCAGCTGGTCAGCCCACAGCAGTTTAGCCCCACCCACTCACACTGAAGTCATAAGGAGTGTTTCAGCCCTGCCTTTTAAATCAGACACTATACATGGAAACCAGTCCAAACAGATGTCATTTACATAAACACTCTCAGAAAAAAAGGTCTGAAACTGTCACTGGGGCAGTGTCCCTCTCGTCACTGGGGTGGCACCCTCAAGGGTACATCTCAGTACCTTTAGTCAGGGAACATAAAGGTATTGTAATCCACTGAAATTATATTTTCTAAGTTGTATTGACTCCACACCCCGTCTCATCTCCAGGCTTTTAATTTTACTGTTCTGTTTTAAAACATTAGATTATGGAAAGGCACAAATACATAATTATCCTAGAAAAAACTAAGGTACAAACTAAGGTACAAAATTGGACCTTAAAACCACTGTTGTACCTTTGAAGGAACATTTACTTTGCTTCTACCTTGATTAATGGAACATGTACCTACACAGAACCTTTATTTCTAACTGTGTATCAGTCTTAAAAGCACAGTAACAAAAACAGTCTGTTTAACAATAATGAGAGGTTGCAAAATGTACAAATTAATAATGGCCTAATGTTATAGGTGGGCCTCAAAAATGCAGCACTCTCATTTACACTCTCAGTATACACTCTTAAAAAATAAAGATGCCATTGAAGAACCACTTTTGCTTCTCTGAAGAACCTTTCAATGGAAAGTTCTTTGGAGAACCAATTTCTGCAAATGAGATGTGTAAGTGTGAAGAATGTTTTAATTTAAAGAAAATTTAAAGAATTTCCACAAAACATACAATTTCTAGGACAAACCTTTAAACTGTTAATTGTTTTGAAAGGCTTTTCACACTCATGAATCTCTATTCAAACATGGTTCTTTAGAGAGCCAAAAGTGGTTCTTTTATAGTACAAAGAATGCTTTGTGGCACTTTATCTTTTAAGAAAATACTAGAAATCTAGTACCTGCTGTGCTTTTTTATATGAATGATGTGCTTACAGTGTGCCTTAATGTGTATTTTGTTTAGGTACAATGGGGCTGGATGTTTTTGTTAATGTAGAGATTTTGGTCCCATAATCCTCTGAGACATCTCTTTCCTGAAAGCGAGGAGGAAAAACCCATGAATCATGGCAGGCGTCATGGCATCCCACGCGTACAGAGTGGGGGTGAATTACGACACTTCCACGGTCCAGCCGGAATCAAGAACGTAGGATTTTCATCCTGAATGTCATCCAGAGCTCGGCCAAAAAGGGTGGTCAGTTAATTTAGGTCATTCTTCTGCAAAAATAGCACAAATTAGGCTTCTGTTCATAACTCAGATTTTACAGGCAAGAGTGGCTAATATGGCAAAAATGACATCCTTATATTGAAGGGCTTTTTCAAACTTGTTGTGGACGTTTGCAAAGCTGGAAAAGACAAAATGCGGCAGCAAAACATCTGTCACATTTAACCTTCACCATATTTACAAGAAGCGGAAAACTGGAAAAAAAAGACTTCTTAATTTGCAAACAAAATGAATTCATTAAAAAATAAATAACAAGTAAATAAGCAAGTAAATAATGCAGTTACTACATATTGGTTGTTTTGTTCTATAATTGGTCTAATTAGTCATATTTTTATGATACATGCAGTTGTTTAGTGTTCCAGATGTACTGGCCAAACCCAGCATACTGCAGTTGTATGCAAATGACTGAACACCTCAGGCCAGTTACATGTTTTCTTGATTTTCTTGGAAAAAATAATACATAAAATATAAAATGTGCCATAACTTTTGCACTGTTTTATTTCTTTCTTAATATGCTAAACTCAGTACATAAACAGTGAATTTGCATTAAAATGTGTAGAACTATGTTCTCTGTAGAAGATGGTTTTCTTAATTTCACAAAATGCATAATTTTACCTGGGGTCCCCAAACTTTTGTAGATGACTGCATTACACTGGCAACAACTAGTTTTAAGTTCTAATGCTAAGCTATACAGATTTCAGTACATCATGTAGAGAAGCTCATTTAATGCACATTAAACCACATTTAAAATGAGAGAAGGCACTGCAGACGAATGCTCACGTATCTGCAAGCTTCTACCCAGCAGCCCAACAGCCACTCCAGTCCATGCGCCAACGCTGCTGCGTCTGCACAAAAGCATTTCTGTGTGAGGTGTTATTAATTTGTAAATATACACTGGGCCTGACAGCCTCGGCACACGCGCATGCATGCTCTTTTAACGAGTGTGCCCTGGCAGCGCATCAAAACGGTCACGGAGATGGTGGTGTTTGTGCAGGCACATAACAGGACAGGGCAATGGCAGCCAAGCGTCCACGGCTCAGGGTCACTGAACGAGCGACTGTCCGCTAGAACAAGAGAGGCTCAGTAAGAGGAGCACGATCCTGAATGCATGACCCATACGGGTGGTGATTTTCAGGCTTGTATTGAGTGTAACTGCTGTGTCATTTTCATCAGAATCTGGACAGAACATGCCTGGAAAAACTTCTGAGTCAGTTTTCCCTAAATTGAGAATCAAGCCTATCTTTGAGACTCGCTGTGCTTTTAATAGAGCAATTAAAAAAGCATTAAAACTTAGAGCAGAAGGACGCCAGAGCTTCCAAACTTTCCAATATGAGCATTTGCTTTCAGCAAATCTTTAAAATGACTCTGAGGATTCTTAAAGGGGAACTGCACCCATTTTGAGACGTCATTCAGAGTGGTTTGATGCGCCATTAAAAATAAAGGTTCTGTGCAGGGACATTTTTTCTTCATCAAGGTACAAACAATGAAAATGTTCCCTCAAAAGTACAACAGTAGTTTTAAGGTCCAAATTGTGAACCTGAAGTAAGTCTTTCCAGGTGAAAAGTTTATATTTGTAAACCAAGCAGTTAAATAAAAAGCCTGGAGAAGAGACGAAGTGTGGAGTCAATACAGCTTAGAAAATATAATTTCATTATGGTACAATTATGTTCCCTGACCTAAGTCACTAAGATGTACCCTTGAGGGTCCCACCCCAGTGACAAGAGTGGTGCTGCCCCAGAGACAGTTTCATACCTCTATTTCTGAGAGTGTGTGAAATGGTTCATTGTAGAAACTTACAGATTTCTTTACAGTGGTGGTGATAAGAACTAGGGGTTGCATCATCTAGCACAAATTAGATTTTATTTACTATCCAAAAACACCTGTGGACGTTCATATGTCTTCTGAGTTTGATATATAATGTTGACAAAGATAAACTGGTGTGAAAAAGTCCTCTTTGGGCACTATTTTACCTGTTTAACATCCTGCATGTACCTCTCCACATTCATGAATTTAAATAAATACATTTTAGGGCAAAATCCAAACTCAAAATTATTGGAAAATAAAGTCTGAGACATCAGTCAGCATATTTGTAGCCAATTTCATGTAATAACCTTCTATTATGTGGCTTTTAGAGGCATTAAACTCTTCTGACGTCTGGTTCCTAACATCACTACTGTGAACAACTCTTGACTCTCTAAGCTTCTCTAGAACAAAGCATTTCACACCAAACTGCTCTGAATGACTCCCGATGCATCTCAATTATTTAATTACAAACATTTTACATTTTAAGAATGTCTCCTTAACAAAACGGCCAAATGTATAGGAGCTTAAACACATATTCAGATGAAAGTGTTGTTACTGCAGTGAAATATTGGCTCAAGTAGAAATAAAAATGGGCCTAAAAAAGCAGCAGATCAAAAAAACAACTTAAGTACTGAGTAACTTATAGATCTGCATTGGAACAGTCGGCATCTATCAACACAGCAACTGACGTTTGTTAGACTTTCTCGTTTTGGGATCTTTCTTAAAATAAAATGATAATGCTATAAAAGTGAATGATGCTAAAGTAGTCCAGGTGCTAAACCAATATAACAAAACAAAAATAAACATAATCAATGTGAGAGAGTAAAATAGAACTGAATGAAAAATTAAATTTTCCTCACAAATGAACCATCACTCAAAAGTTTGGACACACACACAACTGAACATACATTTTTCAAAATACTTATCACAAATGGCTAATGCATAAAAATTTGAGACATTTGTTTCAAAATAAATAAATAAATAAATAGAGCAGTGGATGGCTATGTATGAAAACATTTTAAATTTAAATTCAATGAATGAAAACAAGTTTTTTTCAGCAACACCAAGGTCTCGGCATATCGTTGCTGTCCATTGAAAAACAAGCATCTCTAAAATAGTGGCTTTACAAGAGAGAAAAGCACTCTACCTTTCAATGTAAGTCAATGTAAAGAGATTGTAAAGTCAATTGAAAGTGATTTCAGAGCATTTCTCCTGGCATTTTTATAACATTTTGACATTTTTACACAACATAAAGGTCAGTTGGTGTGTTAAAACGATGTAGAAAACTAAAAATCAACAAAAATGTAGAAGCTTTTCACTGGACAGCGATGATATAATCACTGTCTGAATGTCAAAATTCCAAAATGTAAGCTGCTCTTTACGAGTTAAAACTGTATGATGAATGGAGCAACAGTAGCGTTCCAATATTCTTGAAAATAAAGTTAAGAACATTTTTTTGGCTTCTCCAATAAAGTTACCGGAGATACAAGGTTTTGTTGCGACAATAACAATATGCATATCTTTAGTCCTGCTGGAAAAGCATCTCAGGAGGCTCCTCATGGCTGCTCGAAAGAACCATCAACCATGAACCATCAACCATTTCATATCAGTGTGAAAAACTGCTTTAAGGTTATTTGAATAGTTTTTTGGTCTTTGAATATTTCCATCTGTGTTATTTCATATGCTGAATATCTTCAGTATTATTTTAAATCCAGGAAAAATAAATGCATTCTTCTCTGAGCTGGCCCAAACTTTTGGTAATCTCTTGAGAATAAGTAATAGTATTATAATCTGAAAATCTTCAGAAAAGTTTGAATTTCACTTAAGTACAGTGAACTGAGCAAACACAGCCCACCTCTGCAAGCAACACTTAATAAACTTGAGTAAAAATAGCTTTAACCTGGTGATAGCATCTAAACGATAGCATCTAAACCTAATATGCCCAGTCTCCCACTATTTCTGAATTTGAAGCCGGAAATTCAACCATTAAGAACAATAAGGACCTTTGAAGGCGCAGGCAAGCGCGTGTGAAAGCAAGAGCATGTAGCCGAGAGTGAGATGGTAAGAGAGATATCAGCGTTCTCCTCAGCTTGTCCCTGTGGCCACAGAGCCTACCCAAACAATCAGAGTGCAGAGCACAGCAGGTTAGGAGGGTAAGCAGCTCTGCGTGGTAACTGGGAAATTGAGGCCTGTCTTCAGGAGAGCTCCACTCATTTCCTCTTGCAGCTCTGGAGCTGCTGTCTTTAGTGCACTGCACCCGGATGAGCACAGAGTAAGCACTTTCACTCAGGCATTCCAGCAGGTTTAATCATTAGAAGACACCCCTGCCAGATTCAGCGCCTCTTTGTTTATCATTTGAAGAAATCTTCTGCATCACTGACAGGCAACAAGCTGGCACATTAGATGTGAAAATGAATTGCACATTTTTAAAAAAGCTTTATTTCAGCTTGATTAACTTATAAACTGGTAGAACGTTGTTTTAAAAACAAATTCCTTTTTGTGTGTGCGGTCCTTGGCCTGTCGTTAGACTAAAGGTTTCCAAATGGTTCTTGGCTTGGACATACTGCTCTAGAACAGCCTGCACTCACAAACCAAGGGAGTCAATTGACTATTGCACTGGAAATATGTCGACATAAAAGGTGAATTTCTTTGCTTTTTTAAACATTTTAAACATATATTTAAACATATAATTAAGCAAACAAAATCAGACACTGTGAGTGGTGTGATGTGAAATGTGAAACAGTGGTGGTGAAGGGAACCAGACATCAAAGAGTTTAATGCCACTAAAATCTCTGTCACAAAATAAGCTGCCTGGTGCCTTAGGCATTTTTTACAGTAGTTAATTAGTTTTTAGTAGTTTTACAGTAGTTTTAGGTTCTGTCCTAAACGTTTCTAAAACGTATCCAGTGATGGTGAGATATCTGCAGATGGTTCCCATCACCACAACTAAATAATAAGTAATGAAAATCAGTAATTCAGTAAGTTTCTTTATAACAAACTATTACACATCATACCGGATGACTTTATTTGCAAGCGAATTATGTTGAAAGTGTGAAATACATTTTATGTGAAGGTAACAATGTCCATCACCCCTTTTGGAACAAAACCTCATATCTACATTTTTGTCGTTTATCAGTTTTTGACATAATTTGAAAATGCCTGTTGCTCTTTAGATGTTGTACATTTCATGATGAATGGACCTAAAGAAACGTCCCAAAATGACTCGGGAAAAGAAGTCTGGTTCCATTGACTTACATTAAAAGTCAAGTCAGTTTGTTCTTCTACCATAAAGTTACCATTTTGGAGATACAACGTTTTGTTCTGACAGCAGCGAGATATTGACTAAATCAAACTCAATTTGGTTGAATGTGAATGTGAGGCATTAAATTAATGTGTTTCACTTTTATGCTGCAAATAACATGAGTCTGGTAAGGCACTTTAAATGCTGCTGCTAGACCCATAGTAAAAAAAATGTAGCTTATGCATGACACATTGTGTTAAATGACTAGTTGCCTCTTACTTATTTGATTCATGCTTTTTTTTAATAGACATCTGATTTTAGGAGCAAATTATGTTGTTTATATTCCAAGTTTGGCTAATAAAAGGTACTAGACATGTGCTACTGTCTTTCATGTGTCTCAGCCAATGGGACCGCAAACAAATCAAAATCAGAATCGCCCATAAAACATCATGACTGGTGCATCTCTGGTCTGATCTTCAGACTTTAAGAAGGTTCCTCACCTTCATGCACCTCATTTCCTAAAGCGTTCTGAGGAACCATTAACTGAAATGTTCTTTAAGGATCCAAAAGTGCTTCTTAGACTCTTCTCTTTCTTGCACCTTTATTTTTAAGAATGTAGAGGGGGAGGCATGGGGGAGAGTGGGGTTAGACGGGGGCCGAGTGTGCCTTAGGCGGAGCTGCCTGACTCCCCTGCCCTCTGCCATGTTAGCGCCAGTGTGAACAAGACGGATTGGAGCAGATCAGAGGGGCAGATAACGGCGGGGGCTGCCAGGGGGCACTCTGAGAAACCTGCTCTGTTTGTGCTCCAGAGTTTCTGTGTCGAAGCGCAGAAGATAAACGAACATCAGTCTTGGCTCTGAGGTGAGAGGCATATCGGATAGTGCATGAGGCGCTTCTAGCGCACTACATGGGGGCCTGATTAGGGGTCTTGTACTGGGATTATATTTACGCTGGCATGTCGTTTTGTTAGCCCCTCAGATCTTGGATGAACTCACACACACACACACACTGACAGACAGGTAATCAGTAACCTGCTAGTGTTAATGTGAAAGCTGCATGTCCTGAACACAGAGGGCCCCGGGGTCTTTCTGGGAATGGGATAGAGAAGGGAGAGGGGCCAAGCGCTCGCTGTAATTAAACATGGGTTAACACTTTAACCCCCTGCTTCCGCAGGAAGGAAGTGGACAAAAAGAGAAAAGCTGGACAGATTTTTTTTTCCTGATTTGTCCTGGAAATCTACAAAGTTTCCGATGTAGACTCCACAGATTCAAAGCATCCAATTTAGTTTATCATGAAAAATATTGTCAATATATTAAAATATACTATAAATTATTTATGGTGACCAAATGCAACTTTTCCTTGGAGAAAGGAGTTCGCAGTTGTGACTCTAATTTAACCCTTTAATCTTTCGGATAGTTTTTAAAGGTAAGGTTTATTAACTAGTATGAATTATCCAACGACTGTTTTGTAACTGCTATGTAACTTATGCTATGTATTTATGGGAGTGATGGACTGAAGTGTGGGCAGTTTAAAGGATTAACACTCTCTTATCATTAATATTAACTTATTAAATTCTGCTCCCAGAGTAGCTGGGCTGTATGCATGTCCATGTTGGACATTCAGTGGGGTCCAAAAGTCTGAGACCATACTGAAAATGGGATTTTTTTTATTTAAACCTGGAGATAAACAACAGAAACAAAGGCAAATAAAGAAAAGATGTTGCCCAGTTTCTAGGTCAGTATTCACCTTTGTAACACTGACTATGACCATAAGTTTCAGCTTTTTTAATAGCATTATCTCCTCCATTGAAGCCTGTGTTCAGACAAATCTTAGACAGATTTGATCTACTCATCAGAGGCTTTATATTGTTAACCTCTGCCAGCTCGAGTCATTAAAGCAAATCGAGGCTGAACACATAGTGAGAAATTCAAAAATTTTTACAAACTTTAAACATTTTACTTTTCAAACAAATTGTGATGCTTAAAAGGTTATAATGAAAAATGTATTAAATTAGAATGAATGGAAAATAGAAGTATTTTCACTAGTGTTCTCAAATATCTGGACCTCATGAAAAAAAAAACACAGGCATGTGGAACTACCCTGCAAAAAATTGGTGCCTTGTCAAGTGAACGGATCTTAAATCTAGTTGAAATATGTAATATTCCCCATTTTAAGATGGTTGTGCACTTACAACATTTCCAGATTTTTTTTTTACTTGTTTTGGGTTATTTAATTAAGTAAAAATATCTCACTACGTTGGCAAATCATTTTGCTAGTTTCAAGCACATTTCCTAAAACAAGTTAAATTATCTGTCAATATAGTGAGATCATTTTACTTGACAAAATTACTTACAACAAGTAAAAGCTAGTCTAGAAATGAGGTAAGTAATCTTACATTAAGTTTACACCAATTTCAACAGGAGAAATATTAGATTTCATGGTAAGATTTAAGACAATTTTACTCTCAAGATACCATGTTTTGCTGTGTGGAGCTCTGTTGCTGTGCTACTGTGTTTCCTATCACTGTGTAAAAGAAGCTTGATGCTGCCTTTATTACTGAAAGCTGTTGCAATAGTTTATAAGTCAGCATGCACAAACATTCAGAGCAGACTAAAAGCTTGTTACTGATTGGTTTCATCATGGTAACAATAAAACAGATTGAATTGTGAAGTAGATTCCTCTTCATATTTTCTTGCTCAAAAATGTTAAATCATGTTCTTTATCAAAGTAAACAACAACAGCTTTTTTGCTTGGCCATTACAGGGTTAATCATCAGCAGCTGCTTTCAATGAATAAGTTTGAAGAGAAAATGTTGAAATTGATCAATAAATAATGTTTTGGCGAGTACTGTGACAGATTGGAACCCATGCTAAATCTCAGTCTTAATCCAGATATTTGGGCAGAATTCCAAGATAAGTTGGAAAAAACTCTTCTTCCTGGGGCATTTCACGCATACCTCTTCCTACAGCAGGTGTACCTTTCCATCAGAGGCAAACCTCATGGCTGCTGCCCCCTCCTCAAAAGACACATTATTTCTGGACGTGTGGTTGTGAGGCTAACCAGAAGCGTCGGTGCAGCGTGTCCTCCCTGTACCAGACGCAGAGAGAAGGCCCAGCAGTGTGAAACTCCACTAACGTGCACTCTTGATGAACCCCAACCTGGCTTTAATCAGGCCAACACATCACATCTTTTCACCTCTGACCCCACTGGACTTATAAAACAAGTGCCACACATTTCTGTCTAACAAGGCGTTCGCCAAACAGACGAAGAACAACACTTAGGTTAGAGCCTGACTGGTTAGGTTAAGCTTTAGCTCAGGGAGTATAGCAGCCAGCACTGCGTCTGTGAGTCTGTCTTCAAATATGGGAAATATCACAATACACAGGCGTGTGCAAAAGTTATGGCACCCATGCTTAAATGATGCACTTTTGCTGACATGCTGAATTTAAAATATTGGGAAAAAAATGTGGCCTGTGCAAAAGTTATGGCACATTTTATCATTTATGTTTATTTCTTTCCAAAATGTTAAAAGCAAATACATATCAACTGAAATTTGCATACAAATGCTATATTTAAGTGTCACAGTCATTTAACTGGGGGTGTTCAAACTTTTGTTTGTGTATATGTGTTATCTTTTGCTTTTTCCAGTGGTTTTATAAAAAGAATATTAGCTGAATCATATCACTGGCTCATTCAGCCAGTGGCTAGCCTGCTGGGAAGGACTGCAGCGCATTCGGAATGAGACGTGGCGCTGGACTCAACCCAAGCACTTACTGAAGTTAAATCTAATAAACAAAGAATGTGGCTCTTTATATGAAGCCCTGTATGCTAGTCAGCAGTGATTAATATTTCTGATCATCTGTGCGCATGTGACGGAAAAATGATTATCATTTCCCAGACATAATATAAAACAATACATTTTGCATGAAATAAGCCAGTTGTGAGTAATGAATAAAGAGAAAAGTGTGTGATTTATCAAATAAGTGATGTCTAACCTCAGTTACACTCCACTGAGACAAATTATAGCCTTATTAAGCACAAACTATCAGGTGAGAAGTGTCAGCATAGAGTTAAAGTCTGCTAAATCCAATTTAAATATCCAGCTCCAGGAAAACACCCTTGAGAGTTTTTCTGACAGTCGAAGAAATTTCCCCTCCTGGCTGAACGTGTCGTGTCCCTGAAATCATTTCTGATTAAAATCAAACCTTTAGGTTCAAACCGAATTTGAAAGGTTTGATGAAGTGATGACAAGTAAAATCAAGAGGAAATATTCCAGATTCTTCACTTTCTGTAGGTCATTATTCAAATTTAAGCAAATTTGTGACAATGACCATGTTTAGGCCTTTATACAAATCTGTCAGATTTTTTTTTAGTTTTGGCAATTAAATTCAATTCAAGTTTGTGTTCAGATTCTCAGGTGGATTTGATACAATTTGATACAGGATTTTTCATACAGGCTGTGGAGTCCATGCCAGTTTGAGTGCATGCCAACACGAGCTAGCAAAATAGCAACATACCAAATTACATAACTTAGAATTTGATAATATAATTCGTAATAAAAAAAACTTTGCACTGAATCAGAAAAGAATGCCAAATAGAAGCATTTCTACAAGCACTCTCAGGCTGCAGTATAAATAGCTTGTGGAACTGGAGCGTTCCATGCACACGCTACTGTGTTTCTTATCACTATATAAAAGAAGCATTTCGCTGCTGTCAGAACAACAGGTAGCTTTACAGGAGAGGAAAAAACAGACTTTAACTTTAATGTAAGTCAATGGAAACGAACGTTTTTCCAAGTAATTTTGGGCCGTTTCTGTTAGTCCATTCATCATGAAATTTACACACAATGTAAAGGGCAACGGGCATTTTCAAATTATGTGAGAAACTGAAAAATGGCGATACAAGGTTTTGGTCCGACAGCGGCGATTTATTGATTCATGCAGGTGCAATGTTTGTGTCGCTTTAAAATGCAGAATCTGTCCCTGATAAACAAAAAATGCCACAAGAAATAGAACCAAAAATAATAAAATTTAAAGAAGTAGCCTCAGAAACACAATAAATATTTCAAAACAAGCCTAAAGCTACAGCACTAATATTAATACTTACTGAACCCAAAGTGCAGTGTTGAAATGTAACATTGGCATTTAAACAATACATTAAAAAATTCAGTTCAATCACAAACTAAGCTGCAAAACACAGAACCTTTGCTGAAATGAAATTCAAATATTCCTTAAGGTTCAAAAGACAGCATATTAATCACACTACATATGATATACTTCACAAGTGCATCTTGCACTTAACCTCCAAAACCCAGCAGGAAAACTCCCCAAGACTAAAGGCCATTATTTAGATGTAAAAGTGGTCAAACTGATCTGGCCGATTTGTCATTTTCGGAAAAGAAAAATATGGTGGAAAGATGTCAAAACTACAATTTAAAAGAGAACAATTTTCAAATTACAAGAGCTCAAGAGCTGCCATTTTAATCATAGCCCTTATTAGCAACTATGTTGTCTCAAGTGGGTAAATAATAATGAATAATGAACTGAACTGAACAATAATAATGAACTGAACTGACTGACCAATCAGAGGCAACTAAACACTGTGACAACACAACCACAACTAACTAGCAGTCTGGCACACGCTGCTCACTATATAAGCCTCAGGCCAGAAAAGAAATTAGATTTTCTGGTCTTTTTGGCCAAATAAACAGACCTGGAGCTTAATTTGCAGAAATACTAACCATTTATTTAACTGTGGTCATTATATCAGTCAGAAAAATCACAATTAGACATTTTTCCAAATTGCTCAGCCTTAATTCTGACATCACTCTTTCTCTTCAGTCTTAACACCACATTAATTACAGACAGGCAGCCAACAACAAAGCATGTGTTTTTCATATAGGCTCATTTTTGCAATTTTTTAGGCATTGATCATCTGCTACTGTTCTACAGCTGTTCCACAGCTGATTTTATCCCTAAGGCCTAAAGACAATTTAAAACAAAACAAATTCGTCAAGGATGAAGCTTGTGCGTGTGTGTGTGTGTGTCTGTGTTTAACAGAGAGAGTTGGGCTGAATTCCATGCTCTCCAACACTGTGGTTACAGCTCCTTTTGTGGGGGGGGTTTTAATTGGGGCCCATGTTGAGCTCGCCATAGCGGCAGTCAGTGGAATGGTTTGGATAATATTTATGTGGAAAGAGTTAACGTCAGAACTCTATTGGTTCCGTACAAACCAGCTCATCCTCAGAACGGGCTTTCAATGAAATGGAAAAGTTTGTTTAGTAAGAAGTCAATCTTAGTGAAGATCTGCGGAAAAGATTTGCACTAGAATTTGCACATTCCCAGAGCAAAGCTCATTTTCAATAAGAGATGTAGAAAAACTTCCTTTTTTCCAATAACGTGTGCAATGTGTGGGTAGTTTTGTAGGTTTGTAATGTCATTTCTGTGACTTTTCTGAATTTTCCATAATTATAGGGCTGTACGATTGATCATTATTCAGTCTTTATTGCAATGCTGACCTTCGCATTAGTAATATCACAAAAAAGGCATGGTATGCAAATGAGATTCCAATGGGATTCGCAATATGCAAACTGCATTATGAATGCTATCAGTGTACTGACCCTTTTACATCTTCTGAACATTTTAATAAATCAAGGTATTCATATGAGCCAACAAATGTAAATGAAAATAACATAATGCAAGTAATCTTACATGACACAATAGGCAGCCTATTAATATATACTCATGTCAATACTCGGCAATGTAACCTCCGCACTATTGAGCAGCACTAACTACTAGCACTGATGATTTAGGCCTGCAGCTGCCTCTGGTCAGCAGATGCCGTTCACCTTCAGAGACCTTTCCTGCTTAAAACGTTGAGATTCATCACAAGTATCTGCAATTACCAAAAACACCTCTCTTATTCCAAGCAAAACCAAAAGCCAGACGACAAAACACAGACGGAGGACAGAACCGAGGAACAAAACCAGCTCATCGTCTCTCAGCTCAGAGCCATAGATCCAGTTATTTCTATTACATCTAATAAAAAGGACTAAACAATAGAAATGTCCACATTTGCAGATTACAGCTCATATACTGTTGGTCTGTACAACCAAGATACAGCAAACAACCTCAGAAACCCCCTCTGTAGGCTGTAAGAGCTGAGTAGGGTTTTTTGGATGATCAAAAAGCTCCAACTCCCCTACACACTCTGCAGACCAGAGTCCAAGCACGTGTGTGTGTGTGTGTGTGTGTGTGTGTGTGTGTGTGTGTGTGTGTGTGTGTGTGTGTGTGCGTGCGTGTGTGTGTGTGTGTGTGTGTGTGTGTGTGTGTGTGCGCTCAGCTGATCGCCTTCAAATCCAACTAATAACCACAAAACAGGAGTACACAGGGTGAAACAGAGAGCAGCAAACTCAGCACTGAAACACAGATCACACAGAATCCGTTCAGACCAGTCAGCCGATCAGCGCTGTTACGGCTCTGCTGGGGCAGCTGAGAGGCTGTAGAGGATGCAGGGTGCTGCACTGCTGGAGTGAAGAAACTAAATAAAGGCGTAGATCTGACACACTGAGTAAACCTTCACACTAGAGATGCTGATTCAGCAATCAGCTAAAAAAAGTGTGATTAAGGATTCCGCGATCACTTTCCCAGCCTTAATACAACTCAACTGTAACTGTACTGCTTTATAGGAGACAAAGACGGCTGCTGTTATTAAACAACAATACTCTAATGATTTATTTTTATTTGGCTCAGTTTGAACGACTAAAATTAGCACTAATATATTCCTAATATAATAAATGAAGCAAGTAATAGACTTTTTAATAAAATCAATGCATTAATTAACAGAGCACCTGATTCAATAAACTAAGAAACTAACAGTTATTGTAATATAATGCATAATGAATTGACATATTTATATTAATATATTAAATATATTAATATATATTAAAGCACTAGTAGCCTTTGAATACAATTACCGAAGCAATAAAAATATCCCTGATATATAAATCCACTTATAGGTCTCCAATAAATACATATATCTTCTTTTATAAACATAACTTTTAATATGATACATAACAGAACATTTATGATAATAAATGCTACTAAATCTGCTACTAAAATCTGAAATATAATAAAAAAGCTGGTATTAAATTTTAAATATAATAAATGTTTCTCAACAAACAACGCGACTAATAGATGCTTAATATTACTATATTTCTACTAAAGAACTGGGTTAATATATTTTAATATAATAAATAATATAGACCTCATAGAGCTGTAATAAATTAAGTGACTAATAAAGGTCTACTGTATTTAATAAAACACTATGGCTCTATTATGAATAATTAAAACACTAATAGCGCTCTAATATAATAAGTAAAGCATGAATAAAGATCTAATATAGTAAAGTGATGCTATGCCAGGCTTTAAGACACGGCTCCATTGTTAAAAAGATGGTTCTTTAAGGGTTCTCTATTATAGACAATGGTTCTATACATAACAACGAACACTCAAAGAACCATTTGCATGCTTTTGCATGGTTCTTAGCGTGAAGAAACGGTTCTGACAGACTAATGGAGAATGTATTATGGGTTCTGTAGCACCAAAAAGGGTTCTGCTATTGTTACAAGCTTGACATAGAACCCCGTTTGGTGCCATGTAGTACTATTTTCAAAAAGGAACCCTGTTCACCTTCAGTCTGAAGAACCATTTAACTATGCAAATGCTTCTCTGAGTGTTCTTGGTTCTCTGTAGAACCACTGTCTCGACTGAAGAACCCTTTTTTTTCGGAGTGCAGAGCTCTGGCTGATCCTGTGTGCCTTACCTTGAGGATGTTGGGGTGCTGCAGCCTCTCCATCAGCGCCATCTCCTTCACCAGTTTAACGGACGCCAGTCTGTAGCAGTCTCCCGCGGAGCCGTACTTCCTCACGCACTCCTCCATGTCGTGACCGCCGAAGTCCACCGATTTGAGCGCTACGGCGAAGCTGCCGTTGAGCGCGGCGCGGTACACGGCCTTGGTGTACCCAGAGCCCACGAAGCGGACGTCGCTCGCGGCGTCCACGCTGCTGCAGCCGAGCCGCGGCGCGCTCCCGTGCTCCCGCTCCTCGCGCTCCTCCTCTTGCGCGCGCTGCAGGTCCATGAGGCGCCTGCGCTCGAGCGGCGGCCGCGCGCCGCGCTCGGGGAACGGCCCGTAGCGGAGAGCCTCGCGCAGCCGCGCGCGAATCTGCTGCCGCAAGGAGCGGAGCAGCGCGTGGCCGCTGGTGGCCGCGGCGGTGGTGGGCTCGAGACTCGCCTCGAGCTGCTGCTGCTGCTGCTGTTGTTTTCCAAGCTGCTGGTGCTCGAACGCGGGCACGGAGAGCAGATTAAACAGCGTACCGAGGAAGAAGGAGAGACAGAAACCGGCCGCTACGACGACCTTCCGCCGCTTCATCTTCGCGGTTACGGTGGTTGCGATCAGGCAGAATGAAAGAAGTGATCTGTTTCTCTCTCCAGCCCTCGCGGTCTAATGTAACGGCGCCGGTTCAGCTCGCGACTTCATCGCTGCTGTGTGGGATTTCGAGATCCACCCCATTTGAAGGGCTGATTGCGGGTGACACTTGGTTCGTAACGGCTCCGCGCCGCTGCGTGTGTTTTTTTCCCCACCCGTATTCACACAAGCCCCGCCTCCTTCGAGCTGGAATTGGCCGGTGCCGTCTCCCCTCCGTGCTCTGGGATTGGCTGGTAGGTCATGTTCACAAGCAGTGCTGTTGTAGACCAATCGCAGCGCGGGAGTGGGCGGCGCTTTGTCGCTAGACGGGTGGGGGAAAAACACAATTGCAGTCAAGCAGTGCAGAATACAGGTGGAGACGAAAGAAATGGAACGAGGGTGACGTCAGAGTGAGTGACGGTTGACTCACCAGTGAGAGCTGAGCTTTGCTGGAACGGTTTAAGAAAGCGCGTCAACTAGGCCTACATTTCCCGGCGAGCCTTGCTCCGAGAGGTGTTGCCGGGGAAACGCAGCAGCTGAAGCCGCAGTGCGGTTACAGAGATTCGTTGCTAACGAGGTTATATTTTGATGATAGTTTAAAAACAGAACAAAAAGGGGTTTTTATCGGTGTCGACGCGTTTTAAACCTCGTGTCTGGGCTTGCCTTGATTGGGGCGTTCATTCGTGTTCGTGTTAACTTACCAAATTTTCTTTCCTCGATCCTGTAGCCTGCAGCTCTGCTCTGAATCTTCTCATATGGTCTTCATTTAACTTAGTTGGCTGTTTTTGTTATGTGGGTGCAATGAAAGAATTTCAAATTAAATCTACCGTTACGGATTTTCATCATAACGTAGGCTGTATATTATAATGCAGCGTTGCAGAGTTTAGAGGAGTCTGTCAGTTCAGTGTTGTGCTAGTGGCTGTGGATGTAGGCTATATGATAGCAGAGCGTGCTATAATCGATTTCCCCAAAGCTAAAGGGGAACTGATTTTTCATTTTTAAAACATTTGAAAACGTTTTATGCATAATTGTGTCGTTGCGACGTAAACAAAGTAATTCAGGTCGGTTTGGTGGGAAATGGTCTGTTGTGGAGAAAGTTCCAGACTTCATTTCTTTACAGTGGTGATGATTTCCAGGATATCACAATATCTACAACACAAACAGGGCCGTTTTATTTACTATCCAAATCCAGAAAGCCTCTTCTTTGTGTGTAATTCTGATGATGGTAAAATAGTCGAAAACCTGAAAAATATGTTTTGGGGGGACTATTTTGCCGTAGGACACTCTGCATGTACCCCACCCGCCATAGATTTAAATGAAGGGATTAAGAAGACGTTTTAAGCCAAAACTTTAATAGGTTAGAAAAAACTTCACAAAACTTCAGTAAAACAGTGGCTCGCGCATCAGGCAGCGCGTTAATAGTGCGATAACTTTCTGTGAGGGAGTTTTTAGAGGAGGACGTCTGGTTCCTATCACCACCACTGTGAACAGTTCTGACTCCGTAAGTGTCTATAGATCGGAGCATTTAACACCGAACCGCTCTGGATGGCTTTATTTACATCCTAGCCGTTTAATTATGTGAAGCTTTTGAAAAATTGGCGGAGTTCCCCTTTTAAATGAAGGCTGAACGGCTGTCGAGCATCTCGTCCGCTGTTTTGGGTCTGTTCTTTGCGCAGAGCCCGTCTGCCTCTCGGAGAGATGAATGTCTGTGATTATGTCTCTGGGGTCGGAGAAGTAAAAAGCCTAAATTAAAAACAGACCCGAGGAGAGGGGGAATAATGAAATAATGGCGTTAGGGGCTTAAGCTTTGTTTAACCCCGACGAGGTGAGACTGGAATGGTCACCGAAACGAACGCGACCAAAATAAAAACTGTAAAGACATCGCAAATAAATATTCATCAGCAAATAAAGTCCCCATACCTGACAAGTTGAGTGTGGATCTTGCTTTGTCCTCTTCTGTTGGGCGGCGAGCGAACCGAGTGAAATGTAATGACTTCATTTCAGCTTAAATTATTTATACTGCAATAAACGGAGTGAGTGCAAATGAATGAATACGAGCTTGATGAATGTGTGTGGGTGAAGTGGGACAGTAATAACAGAGAGAGGAGCACTGGTGCTGTTATAGTGACTGAAGGGGCTGCAGGGAGGGTAAACAGCAGCAGAGCAGCCGGCAGGTCCACGGACCTCTCATTCTCCCTCATTAGGCTCAGTACAGTACAGTGACGGACAAAACGCTTCCATAATCCGTAGAAATATAAACGAAATATAAATTATATGATATTATATATTCCTTTAAAATATTTTAGCGTTTGTCTGAATCTTTTTAAAGCTAAACTTTACTGTTATTACTTTCATGGAAATGTCCACTGGAACATCCATCTATCTATCTAGATAGATAGATAGATAGATAGATAGATAGATAGATAGATAGATAGATAGATAGATAGATGTAAAGGAAAGTGCTGTTTTAACGTTAAATAGTCATTATTAACTTTGACCTAATTAAGGTTAATCCGTGCTTTAGCTTGTTATTTGAAGTTACTCACTTGTTTAAGTTAAAACCCACCTATTTTTACAGAGCAGAGCAGAGTCCCTCACCCAAACCCCACTCCACCTGACTGTTATGAACATAGACAACCGTGTGTTATTTAAACAACCTGAAAAAAAACCTACTAAATGAAGCCTATGTGCCCAGCTTTGCCGCCAATATGTAGCATTAAGAAATATAGATGAGATGTTTAGCTCCATCTTCCGGACATTCAAGACTCAAGAGTTTTATTGTCATATGCTCAGCAGAACAGGCAGTTACACTGTACAATGACATTCTTACTTTGCTGTTCCTCATTTCAGCAAATATAATCTTAACATAATCTCAGAAGAAAGAACAAAGTAGAAAATATAAGAATAACACTAAAAACAATAGTAAAAAAGGACAGTTTTATGTGCATAATAATAATAATAATAGTAATAATAATCAATACTACTACTACTACTGATTTGAACGTGCTGAGTTGTTTTAGTCCAGCCCTACGTCACACGTGCGAAAAGCCGGTGTTTGTGGAGATGTTAGTTTAGTTAATGGGATGATAAGCATGAGAATTGGATTTAACACACAGTCTTATCAGCAGCGCTGAGCAGCTCATTAAACTGGCGGAGGTGTGAACACGAGCCACCGACGGCGGCCTTAACGCCCAAGGGCAGGGCAGTGCGGAGCGTCCACTCCAGCTGATCTGCACTCTGTCCGCGCTGAGCTGCGGCTCCTCTGAGCTCAGCGGTGCTGTGTCTTCTCTACAGCAGCTCCGCTCGCAGCTCCGCTTCTCACCAGGCAGATTTAAACGAGCACAGCGCCTACATTCTCTACATGATACAGTGAGCTCGAGAGACGTGCGTGTGCGTGTGTCTGCGTGTGTGTGTGTGTGCGTGCGTTTGTGTGTGTGTGTGTGCGTGCGTTTGTGTGTGTGTGTGTGTGTCTGCGTGTTTGTGTGTGTGTGCGTGCGTTTGTGTGTGTGTGTGTGCGTGCGTTTGTGTGTGTGTGTGTGGGTGTGTGTGTGTGCGTGCGTTTGTGTGTGTGTGTGTGCGTTTGTGTGTGTGTGTGTGTGTGCGTGCGTTTGTGTGTGTGTGTGTGTGTGTGCGTGCGTTTGTCTGTGTGTGTGTGTGTGCGTGCGTTTGTGTGTGTGTGTGTGTGTGTGTGTTTGTGTGTGTGTGTGTGTGCGTGTGTGCGTGCGTGTGCGTTATGAAGGACTCTTTCATATTTCCTCCGGGGTTGGTCAGCAGTGAGGTCGCCTCAGGGGACCTCACAAGCACTAATCCCATTTAAATAAGTTCATTAGCGGAGGGAGGAGGGGGGCTCTGGCCTGGACAATGGTGAAAACCTCTGTGTTGTTAAACCTGTGTTCTTAAACCTCGGGGTCGCCATTGACATGTAGGCCCACGTTTCCATGTGAATTCAGTCGGCGGAGTGAAGGATTATGGGTCTGCGAACCACCTTGGCGTAATAGGGGGGTTAATCTCTTTCTGGTCTCTTCTCCAGGGGCGTTAATTATACTCTGCAGGTAGCCGCATTCATTAAACTGAAGGGGGTGTGCGTGTGTGTGTGGGAGGGGGGGGTCTGTTCATTACTGTAAGAAATGCATTGCATTTCACCCAGAGGCGCTGATAAAAGACCTGTCAATCACTGAAGGTGTAAAGGCAGTTAAGCCAGGCACGTTTTGCAGTTTTAGTTAGGTGTAATATTATTATTTAAGCCGTACTGATGTTTATTAAGGCGTAATAATGTTTATTACGCTCTATTCATGTTTAAAAATATCTAATAATGTTTATTACGATATAATGAACGCTATTAAGCTGTATTAACGTTTATTGCAATGTCTTAATATTTATTAAGATGCATTAATGATTATTGAGATTTATCCATGTTTATTAAACAACAGAAATCATACTGGAATCAGCAAATAATTGTATAAAAATTATAAGACATATGTTTACATTTGATTGATGTTTCAATACCATTACTTGATGATGTATTTATTTTAATGGTGTGATGCTGGGTTACTGTAGTAAAATGTCTGCATTATTCATTTCACTGCATTTGTAATCAAATCCATATTAGCACTGCAGAGAAATGTAATCCAGATTTTAGTTTCTACATTTATACATGTGTATATATCATCATTGACAGACATATGCATGAATATTACAGATATTAGTCCATAATTCCCATATTGGGGCATCCCTACTTTTCAGTTAATTACAACTGATGATAAATGTGCAGATTTTCCAAGTAGACATACTTTTTTTTTCAAAAGCTTCAGTGCATTTCTAGCAGTGGACATGTTACAAGTAAGACATTCTCAACAACAACCCATTGGTTATGGTTTCAAACTAACACTTTTCAAACATACACCAGAATGTTTTAGTCCAATTCCCACAGCACTCTTTAAAGGGACAAGAAAATAAATGCATCAGGCTGTAATGGAACCAGACACTGCAGCTCAGGCCAATTCTGTTTAACCAACAATACAAGATTAAAGCAGAGTTTAGAAGAAAAAAAGGTTTATTAGCTTGTTGCTAATAAAACTGATCTAAAGCCTATGCAGGTCCAGCATATTCAAATCTGTCTGTCTGTCTGTCTGTCTATCTGTCTATCTATTTATCTGTCTCTGTCTCTCTGTCTATCTATCTGCCTGATAACCACGTGGTGGTTGGTTAGTGTAGTGGTTAACACCTTTGCCTTCTACGCTGTAAACTGGGGTTCAATCCTCCACCAGGGCAAGCACCCTACATTATACCACTAAGAGTCCTTGGGCAAGACTCCTAACACCACCTTGGCCTACCTGTGCAAAATGATCAAGTTGTAAGTCGCTCTGGATAAGAGTGTCTGCTAAATGCCGTAAATCTGTCTGTCTGTCTGTTTTAACAGTAAAGTGCTATTTAAACATCACTATTCAATTCTTTCAGACTGTGTCTTCAGACACAGATTAAACTGTATTCCAATGCTATTTTCAGAGCATTGACAGAAGTAGAGAATTCATATAAAAAGGCTTTGCCAAACAGCATTCGTTCAGAGTAGGTTCAGCCACATCTGGCTCAGGGGTAAAAGGTATTGACAGAAGTTGCTGATTACGTTTAAAAAAAAAGAACAGTTGGCTTTTGATTTGAAACTCTGTTGTGTTCCAAATGAGCCCCGTTAAACATGCTTCAAAACTGTGTAAAGAAAGTGAATCTGGCTTTGCTGCATGTCATCGCCCACAGCTGTGTTTTCAGTGCTCTTCTCTGGGGGGGAGGGGGGGAGGGCAAAGCCATAAGTTTTATGGTGCGTAAAGGTAGAAACTGACTCTGTTTCCATCTGAACCTGAAATAAAGATCAACCACAAGGTTTTCCATCCATCTTCTATCTTGATTTATGAAGAAAAACACTCCAAAAGAACCTTTGTGCTTCTTCTAGTGCTAACACCAACCTACGATCCATTTGAACATTGCTTCCAATGAGAACACCAATATTTTCTGCTAATACAGCATTCTCTATCTGTTGATAACCTTCATATAAAGGTGTAAATACAAGATACGCAGACCTTTCATCTGTGAGAGATTGGAAGGAAAAAAGTAGAAAATCAAGCTTAGATATTTCTGTCCATCCTTCCACTGTGAGAAGACAACTAATGCGATGAAGCTGAAAGGATATGTAGCTGTCAAGAAGCCCTCACTGACAAAAGAGAACCGACAAAAAAGGAGAAAATGAAAATTTGTGAAACTACCAAAGAAGCCACGGGTGTTCTCAGAACATTGACCTCTCCAGTGTCCAGATATCAATATCAATACACTGTAAATATATTAGCAAATTAGCAGTAAGATATCTGTGTGTAATAAAGGAAATGGTCTGTTATTCCTGATTTATGAATTTAAACTAAACAGTTACATGTATGTATTATTTTACTTCATACTAGATAAACCACTTAATAGCTTAGCAAGTTTCATTATTGTTGTATATCCTCGGCTGTTCAGCTAGCATTAGAAATAACTAATGTTATACTTAGCTAGCTAGCATGGCTAACTATAACATTAGCTTTTAACGCTAGCTGAGTTAACTGCAGTGCTTAGAGTAGTAAAGTTCAATTATGCTGTGAAGCGGCTGTGAAAATATGAAAAGTGGTAATCAGCGAAAGTTTCAGGCTTCATTCTGCGTAAGTAACGCTACAGAAGTAAGTTTTGCTGGTGTTTGTTGGCCACCAAGCAGTTAGCTTAGCTATGAGCTATGCAGCCACTACTTCAGCAATGTCGAAGGCCAGAGTGAGCTACAACATGAACAAGCTCGAACATTCTCATGTTTGCAGTTTACAGATTGAAGGTTGGGATTAATTTGGGAAGTGAGCAGAAGAAAATTCAACCAACTTCTAAGACTGAACTTTGGAACTTTTGAAAAGACTAAAAGCTGTTTTACATGTTTTCTGCTATTTTTCTATCGCTTCAAGGGAATTGACTGGGAAGTAAATACTGAAGTCTGGTCTCTGACTGTCACAGTACTGTATGTCTCTCAGTCACCTGTGGGGAGGTGGTCTATCAGTTTGTTGTTACTCATGGGGCTTAATTCTGCATCACTGTGCAAATATGTTTTATATGGAGACACTGGCTCTGTTTCTCATTCAGCTGAGCGCTAACACTGTTAGTTTACAGCTCATGCATCTCTTTACAGCTCTTAATGGCATCCACTGATTAGAGCAGATCATGAGTACTGAGGTAATGAATGTCTTCGCGCAGCTACACTGGAAAAATGCTTTAAATGTATATGATTTAAATGTGTCAAACGGTGGCATGTGAATAAGCTGTTACACCAACACAGAAGTAAACTGAAAGAAATCAATTATACTGATATAAAAGGCATATAATTTATAAGACTACGAACCACAGTGTACAAGATTTACAGTATAGTTATCAGCTACAGAGTTGTCAGGTAGTTGCTGCAGTAACTTTATATTACATGTTATTAATATTCATAGCACTTAATTAATATTCACAGCACTTATACTAATATCTATTCACTGTTATGAAACTATAAAGCTGTGCAAATTGACAGCAGAATATTACACTATTACTGGCACTAACATGACATTGCAAATCACACAGAGACTGAATCCCAGCGCTAACAAGACTTAGCATTATTTTAGCAGTGGTGGTCAGATACTGACAAAGAAAAAGGATAATTGGAAAGTTTGTACATTAAAATCTGCTATAATTCTATAAGAAAACACTCACATGAATATCCCACACATTATTTTATGCTGGTACTAGTTTCTGGGTAAGCTAGCATGTAATTAGATGTTAACTAACTACTAAATAGTTATACACTTGTTGCACATGTCCTCACAGATATCCATGCAGATCAGCAATTTATTTTTTCAAATTTAAATAATTAAGAACAGAAAAAGCCTAAATAATAGAAACTAAATTAAAAATGGTGGGAAAAAATTATATTTTTTATATATGTTTTACAGTGTAGGCTATATCAGAATACTTTTGTTGCCTAATATCACAGAAAGCTGATGATACTTTATGCTTTGATGTATTATTACAATACAGTAAGATGTGTTACACTGCATACTCTGCAGGTACTGTAAAAGTTTCACAGCATTCATCACAGTACGCTGCATAAAACTGTAACAGGCATGTAAAGTATTATGCTGGCTGGAACACCATATTGTAGAAATTAGAATTAAAGTTCTTTGCAGTGTGGTTGTCCATGTTGTTTGCGTCTCTCAGAGTTTTATAAGATTTTTTTTATAGGTAAATAATAAACATTTTAGGACGAACTTTATAATATATGGTGCTTAGCAATTCGGGTTCATGCTTTCTAACTGTAAAGCATTACAGCTGAGATTACTATGACAGTTCACTGTGCTTGTAAACAGATATTGATGTGAGACAGGCACACAGGCGATCCTCTCTCCTTCTTTAATACTGTTTCTATGTCAAATGCACTGAGCCAGCTACAATTCTGACTCCTAATTGTCGAGGAAGCTGTTGTTTGTGTATTGTTGAGGTCAGCCCCAACATGACCGACACCTACACAGGGAGAAGAGTAGGAAAGGAATTCCTCTCTCAGCATGCGTGGCTGTGTGCTGCGGCTGCGTTCAGCTGTTTCCAATCAGGAGTGTCTATTAAAGAGGTCTGCTCAGGTCACTGTATCTGCACACGGTATCACTTCACTCTGCTAGTGAGCCAGAAAATTGGATAGATGCTTTCTCTTCACTCTCTCTTCTCTCTGCCTGTACTGATTTTCCAAAATCATGTACAAAAGGGGTGCGTTCAGTTTACTTGATACAAATGTATAGAACCTGTACATGAATAATATATCACTGTTATAACAAAACCTTGGACCTCCACTTCTATTGTTTTTAGCTTTTGACTAAATTTGAAATTGACTGACGCCCTTTAAATTGTGTGCAAATGCCATGATGATTGGATGAAGATAAACAGCCCAAAATAACTTGGAAAAAAGTCTGGTTCCATTGACTTACATTAAAAGTAAAGTGTGTTCTTTCCTTCTCCTGTAAAGCTTCTTTTCTGGAGATAATAGGCTTTGTTGACAGCAGCTGTATATTACACCCCAATGTTGTCTTCCAGTTTACTTTGGTAGTAGTTGTGTTGATCTAATACACACTGAGGGGAAGCAAGCATTCAGAGACTGCCGTTTTTGTTATTTAATATGTCTCCAGTGCAAATATCCACACAAGTAATGTCTTCTGAATTTTACTTATAAGGGTAATTCTCCATTTGGAGGGGAAACCATGTTACCAAAGTTACCAGGGCTTAAAATATGCTTAAAATATTAGGTCCAGCTCCAAAAGTCGGTATGTACATTTACATCTCTAAGATTAAATAATACTTTTCCTTTATGATTTCTCTGATTTTTCTTTATTTATCCTGTTTCATAGTCACTCTGCGTATGCCAAACAGCTCGTCACACAACTAATTTTCAACATTTGAGAAACCATTTTTAATATAAAACAATATTTTTAAGAAATTTAACTTAGAAATTTGTTTAAACAGATTCATGATTGCTTTCTGTTTTGTTGACTTTATACTACATTTTAAAAATATGGATTTTATTTAAAGAAATCATTTGTCACAGATTTTGGTCACTGGTGTTATTAGGACTCTTATATTACATTTTAACACAGTATTTTCAGCTCTATTAAACTGATTCTTTGGATCGAGGCTCATCAGAGAGGAAGCATCTCAAAGCATGAGAAGGCAAGTCACACTCGCTCACTATATTTCATTAATTTATTAATATTGTTGTTTATCAGGCAGCACATAACTTCTATGTGTCACACGTGTTATGTGCTTTAACAGCTGGGTAATTAAAATTGTTAAAATAATGCCAAATATAATTTTTAATACTGATTTTAAATAGCACAAGGTCACCTGATGGCCAATCAGTCAGCCAAATTACAGAATGTCACTGGAGTCACTGTCACTAATGTTACACCATATTCTTATAACACCAGTGACTGTACCACAAATTATTAACATTAGTAGATTAGTAGACACAGTAGTAGATGTTGAGAATTGCAGTTTTGATAGGTCTACAAAAGAGTAACAAGAAGCTTTTTGCAGCATTGAGAATCAATTTTGGCTCATCCATCTTGGACTGTCTTCAATTCCTCAAGATTATGAGGGTCTCTCTGATGAACTTGCATTTTGAAAATCCCCCATTAAAGTTCAATGGGATTTAAGTCAGGAGATTGGCCAGGCCAGGCACATTCACCTCTTTAGAAACCAGTCTTGAGTGATTTTGGCTGTGTGTTTGGTGTCATTGTCTTGTTGAAACATCCATCTTCTTCCTAAATTCATTTCCTTATTCATCCAATCAAATTCTCCTCTACCCTGTTCCGGTACCTCAGTCGATTTGTGTCCTTCAACGACATGTAATGCCCCAGTACAGTTTGCATAGAACCTGCCATTGGTATACAGTCTTTATATTACATGGAACTGTAAAAAGGTTTTTACTCTCCATGTCTCAATACAAAAATGATTCTTTCACTGAAAGGCTCTTTAGGGAACCATAGGTAACCCAGATAACCCTTTTGGAGCCCATATTTTTAGGAGTGCTAAATGTGTAAATGATAGTTAAATCTGTAAAAAAAGTACTTAAAGCTTGCATTTTTGAGAGAGGTGAAGAAAATATATATATATGATAGGTATATCATATATATATGTATCCTGCTTTCCACCCAATGACTGCTGGGATAGGCTCCAGCAGTCACCCCCCATCTTTTTGTAAAGATATACACATCTTTACAAAAAAGATTTTTAATGGGCTCTTAAAAAAAGAACAGTGGTTCTGTATAGAACCATGAACACTCATTTGCATGCTTTAATTGTTCTTTACAGGCTGTTGTAATGTGTTATATATGGTTCCATTTTGAAAAGGGTTCTATATAGCACCAATAAAGACTCTATTGTTGGATGTCAACTTTGTAACAGTACAAGAACCCTTTATGCTGTTATATAGAGCTATTTTCAAAACAGTTATACAGTTTAACAACTATACAGTACCATATACAACACATTCTCCATCAATTAGAAGAATCACTTAACCATGCAAAGAACCCTTTGCGTATGCACATGGTTCATGATTCTATACAGAGCATTTATAACTAAAATGAAGCTCCACTCTTGAGTCCACAGGTGTTGTGGGTTATTTCTGTTTGAGTTGTTTTCATCTTTAAATCTTTGGCACTTTCTTTACCTTTTAGCTCTGAACTCATCCCCATTTACCTTCTGCCATCATTCTTTATCCACGCTAAGCGTCGCCCGTTATGCTTATTCATGTCCACTATTAAATTATACTGTTTCAAGATGTTCTCTGAAAGACTGTTGGCATGTAGGCTGTCTTTCCAAATGACTGTTTAGCCTAAGCCTTACAATAACATCAGAAAAAAAGAGACAGCAAAAGGACTCTCATTTGCATCTGCATGTAAGTTATTTAAACCACATTTACAGTAATATCTGTATCTATTACAGACGCACTGAATAAGGAATCACTGTTTCACAGATCCCGTCTGTTTCAGAGCGGTGCTGTAGAGCTGTCCAGCTTCTCAGCAGAGAAACGTGATCATTGTGAGCTGAAGCGCAGTCCTCATTCTCTCCACCACACAGATTATTTGTTTTATCTCTATGCCAGTAGTCTGTGGTCAGGGGTGTGTCATCCACCCACACCCACGTTTTCTCTGTAGCAGCTTTTTAGGCTCATATAGACCTACTAACTCCGTCCAGCCGTAGATACCCCTTGTTTATAGAGCTTAGGGGTGGAAAGAATTCATACTTAAACTAGACTAATTCTACCTTGGTGAGAATCGAGTATTATTAAAAGGGAATGACCAAAGAAAAGAATTACTTTGAATTACTTGTATATGTCCAAAATGAAAATTTTACAGAGGAATGAACAGTATGTACAATATCTCACAAAAGTGAGTACACCCCTCACATTTCTGCAAATATTTTATTATATCTTTTTATGGGACCACACTATAGAAATGAAACGTGGATATAACAAAGTAGTCAGTGTACAGCTTGTACAGTATAGATTTACTGTCCTCATCATGCCATGCCTTTCTTATGAAATTGCCCAGTGATTAAAAAATTATAGATAGTAATTCAGGCTCTGCTGGGGATTATATTCATATGTTGTGGCTGTGCCCAGTTGTTACCACTGCCATATTATGTCTTTTTGGAGATGTGGTACAAATGTCTGTTCTCCTAAATGTTGACATGCCTTTATGTCCAGGTTTGCTTTGACTGGGTGATGATTCTAATGTGACTTAATTCATAGCAAAAAAATGTTTTAATGGCAGTGTTAACAACTTCCAAGAAGTCTGTTTTAAAGGGGTGGTGTGCACCAGATATTCAGTTGTCTTCATCTTGGCATTGCTATTTTTGGATATTCTTATTTATCTTATTATCAGACTGCTCTAATTTAATTTAATATTTCTTGTACATTTCATTGTTAGATTGCTGGTCTATGGGCATGATGTAAATACTAACACAACAATAACCTGACACTATCTGTTTTTTTTTGTTTTTTTTTTAGTGTTGCATTTTAGGTATGTTTGTATCTAATGACAGTAACTATTCATTAACCAAAAAAAAGGCAAAATTATTGTTTTCCATAATTTCCAAATGTTTTCTACCAAATGTGATGAATTTTGCCCATCCTTAAAACATCAGATTTTTTGATGACATCACTATGAACTGGTGGGCGGGGCAAAATAATAGCATTAAATAATACTAGCACACCGGCTTGCTCATAGTTCATCCCTGAAACCACGTTTCACTCAGAAATACATCGTAGTACAAAAGCAAAATGCATTATGATGTTTTCATTCACGTGGACTTGAAATAAGCTAGACAAGCACTAGATAGTGATAGAGCATATATAGCCGTATGCTTGTTATTCAAAAACAATAAAGCCAGCTAAATGCTTCTCTACATGGTTCCTCAGGTTGGAAGTTGAGGTGTGAAAAGCATGAAATGTGTTATATATAAAACTGGACAGCTAAAAAGTAACTAAAACAGTAAAGGTTATCTTGAAGCCTGAATGTTGCCTGTGCTTTTGTCTCCTTCACAGACACTTCATACAGTATCAGAAAGCACATAAGCAGGCCTATTAACAAGTCAGTGTGGTTTGAGGCAAGTGAGTGATGACTTAGGCATGCAGTCTGCAGCAATGCTAAATGACGTAGCATAAACTTCTATGACTCTTGAATTATATCAGCTTTGTAGTTCCAGTTCAAAACCACAGCTGAACATGTCTGGTCCAGCTCCATTTGGGCTAAAGGGAAAACTGCACAACTTGAGTTTTGTCCTATCACTTTAATATTTGGTCATTTGGTCATTTGAAACTCTTATTTAGCTCAATTCCTCACATTTCAGACATCTGCTCTCGCTGTAACAGTATCATTCCCAGTGGTGTGGAGAGTGGCACTGACATCGAAACTGCACGCGGCCATCTGGCCTGACCAGTGGCAGACCTCCGGGTAGGAGCTTTTTACTGTCAGACGGCAGGGTCAGGGGCCTGTGTCGGCTACGCTACAGTGCCCAGGGGGCTCGAGAAAGAGAGGGAATGGAGAGCAGGGTCCAGCAAGAGTCCAAAGAAACTGATCCTCAGAGAGTGAAGCGTCACAGAGGACGCACAGAGAGTATGAGCTTACAATGGAGCTTCTGAATACTCATACGAGAGAGAGAGAGAGAGAGAGAGAGAGAGAGAGAGAGGCTGTTGGAACTAGAAAAAGAAGACATTGTTGTCATTGCACAGGTGTCCAGAAGATGAAGGTGCTGGGTAAGGAAGAAAGAGTGCACACCTGCAGTTTAAGACATAAGTTTAAAGGAATAGTCCAATGTTTCTACTGCATCTGCATCAAATATCATCAACTGCTTTGGACTATAACTTCCACCCAAGAAAAGAACAGAAAACCTACTGCCTGATTCACTCCTAATAGAAGCCATTTGGCAGCTGCTGAACGCAGTTACTAAATTTATATTATTGGGCATCAAAAATGTGTTATTGTCTATAATAATTAACAGCAAAGATGCAGCCCAATGAGCCATTTTGTCAAGTTTCAAAAAAAGTCTAAGCACTTTGGGAGCCACAACATTTCATGTCCATTTTACTGAAGTAACATTTCACCATCTTGGCTGTGATATGTTTCAGTATGTGCTAATGTCCTAGTATGGGCTAAAAAATATAATACAAATGAAAATGCAGACTTTAAAATGCTTTAAACTTTAGCTCATCTATAGCCGCTTTTCTTGCATCTCCAGCAGGAAACAATTTCGCAAAAGCAGAACAGTTTCTTGTAAAATGTTTTTTGCATTGGACTTTTTACGAGGCTGAAATCAGCTTCTCATTCACCAGCTTCTCATTCGCCATTGTCCCATTCCACCTTAAATGGTGCCCAAGACATCAGAATATATCTGCTGCACAATTTAAGGTGGAACGGTACAATTCAAACAAGAAGCTGGCAAATGAGAAGTTTCCCTTCACTCTGTTCTCATCATACATAACCTGCTGTTAATGTGTGTGTGTGTGTGTGTGTGTGTGTGTGTATGTGTTTGTATATGTGTGTGAGGGTGGACAACATGGACAGGCTGCTGACTGGCTATAGCTGCTAAAGGAGAACCATGCGCTGGTCATTTGTGATATTTTAAACATCTGGTATTTTTACATAAATTGTTATGGCTGTATTAATTTGAAAGACCAATGATGCGGTGGGTCAACCAGACCACTGAGTAACAACAACAACAGCACACAAGGGTTAAATGTGACCAGTTGCTAGCTCGACAGTCTATTTCATTATTTCATTGCTGTGAAAGGGCTCTCAACATATGTTACAGTGCAAGTCATTGACAGTGTTTTCTGTTTAGTCCTCACATCCACTATTATCAGCACTGTCACTGGAGATTAGGATAAAAATGCAGAAGAATTCCATCCATCCATCCATCCATTTTCTAAGCCGCTTCTCCGTCAGGGTCGCAGGGGGATGCTGGAGCCTATCCCAGCAGTCTTCGGGCGGAAGGCAGGATACACCCCGTACAGGTCGCCAGTCCCAGAAGAATTCCTTTAAACATAAAAAAGAGAAACAGACAGATAGTGGGAGAGAAAGACAGCGAGAGCGAGAGAGGAGTACTCATTACTCTCGAGGGAACTGATTATGTGTGAAGGTAAGGAACATTTGCTGGGGCCCCATTTCACCATTCAGGGCAGATATAAAGACATTCATTCTGTGTGTAACATCAGCCACCCCAGCCCCCACCAACAGGACCACTACACACAGGTGGAAAATTTATCTTCAAACTATCCTCCAAGATTCTCCTTACAAATATAAACCTCAGTTTCCTTCATGAAGTCACTTCGCTAACCGTTCCGCACGACAAAGCCTTCCTTTAGGGTGCTTCAGCAGATGTGCCACAGATCAGGAGGCAGGTTCGGGACATTTTCTAATTCCTTCAGAATTCCTAATAGTTTTACAGTTTTGCTCTGATTCCTGATTAACATGTGCCTAATGTATGTTTATGGACTCAAATGTTTGGCCTGTCATCGCAGGTCGGCCAAGTCCTGCTGCGTGATTGACTGCAGCATCAGGGTTAAATTCAGCCAGATTTGACCCCCGTCGCTCACTGCAGTCTGACGCCAGGACTCATCCACAACACATCTGGCCACAATGTGCAGCAGAGATCAAACTGAGCCACCATAGTCTCTCTCTCTCTCTCTCTCTCTCTCTCTCTCTCCTTCTCTCTCTCCTTCTCTCTCTCCTTCTCTCTCTCTCTCTCTCTCTCTCTCTCTCTCTCCTTCTCTCTCTCTCTCTCTCTCCCCCTCTCTCATTATTTTTCTCTCTCCTTCCCTTTCTCTCTGTCTCCCACTCAGTATCTCTCTCCCTCTTTTTGTCTCTTTTTCTGTCTCTCTATCTCTCTCTCTTTATTTTTTGTCTTTCTTTTTGTCTCTCCCTGCCTCCATATTTCCTATGCCTCTATCTCTCACTCTCGTTTTTGCTAACTCTCTCTCATTCTCTCATTTTGTCTCCTTGTCTTTCTTCTCTGCCTTTCCCTCCTTACTCTGTTGCCCTTCTCTTTTTATTTTTCCTCTGTCATCCTCTTTTCATCTCTCCCTCTCTCTTCCTCGCTGACCCTTATCTCTCTCTCTCTCTCTCTCTCTCTCTCTCTCTCTCTTTCCTTCTCTCTGTCCATATGATGAGGACACCCTTCTTTCCTGGATGTTTCCCTCATGGAGCTACACAAATTCCTTCATAACGTTATACATATTCCACAATCACAGGATATTGGGTCCCCATAAAGGACTAAATACACCAGCCTATATCTACTCCTCTCATAAAGGAAGGCAGCTACAGATTTACGGAGAGTTGTGTGATAAAGTCTCATAAACACAGACACAGAGTAAGAACCATAGAGAGAAGTTGGACAAAGTCATATGGAGACGTCTCTGACCTTGATAACTGCCCTCTCAGCCCTGAACCAGTGAGTCCACACCAGTGCTGGAGATAAAACATTTAAAGCACTCTGTGATCTGTTTGTAATTCAAAGAACTGTATGTTTTAGGACTATTTTTAAAAGACACAGCATGCTAAACAACAATATTTAACCAATATACAGTTACTGTAGTTGTTTTGCTATTGAAGAAAAATCTAACTCATCTAACAATCTAACAAATCTAACATTATTCTCTCGACTAACCATGATAGCAAGAGGATAGTGGAGTTTGCACATCATTTTCTGGGCGGCCCACCGGTGGTTTCACAGAGTAATAGACAATATTCCACTGATCTTTGCTCATTTTCCACTTACAGTCCAATTCACTTATTTCTCTTCCTTCCTTTCTTTAGTTATACTTTGTAAATTCGTTTAGAAAATCATTTTAATCTAGTGCAGCATCAACAACAGCATTTTCTATAAAATCAATTTACTTTTTTTTTTCTCCCAGTTATTTATTTTCTAAAACAACAGTCTCAGTGCATCTAAAATCTGTTTAAGGAGGGTGGACCAGCAGTGGCAAACAGTCAGTATCAAGACAGTGGACCAATATGTTCTTGCTGTCTTTGAATATTAATCTCTTTTGCCACAATCTGTAGATGGGTTAACTTTTCTATCTTTACGGTTGTCATGAGACATGGCTTTTATTTTGATAATGTGTTAGAGAATACTTTTAGGATACGTGCACCGCGTCTGGGAGTTGATTGGAGTTGTGTGATTCGGTTCAGATATGCATAACCTGTATGGTGTTCAACCTGTTTCCAATACAATTTATAAAACATCACTTCTTGTCCGTCCATTTCGTGACAATGGTATAAAATAAAAAATAGAAAATTCATCACAGAAATGTTTTTAAAAGAGAAAATATATACTGAAGTCTAATTATATATTATATATAATATATAAATATTATTTTTATATTAAAACCCATAAAAATTAAAAATAGAAAGTTTAATCATTTTTTAAAATTGAAAACAAAATAAAAGATTCTGCAGTATTTCACTTTTGTATCATCACTGTTTCACTATTGTTTCACTATTGTATTGTATCATCCTGTCTTGCCCCGTCCTTGTCTCTCTCTGTTTCAGCCTTTGTTTTCTTGTTCTATGTGCTTTTGTTTACATAGGCCATGAGCTTTTGTTGTTCTGGTCTTTGTCTCCTCTCTGGTCTTGCCTCCTAGTCATCTGTCTCACCTGTCTGTTGTCTGTAGCCCCACCTTCTCATTAGTCCCAGGTGTTTCTAGTCTGTTCCATGTGTTTTTATCCTGCTTGTGTGCGTATTATATTATATCTTTAAAATGTGTTAATGGTAGTTAGTAAAAATAGCTGTCAAGTATATTTTGATATATGATTTCAAGGCCAGTGAAAAGTAATGCTACCTTGCTGACATGGTGCAAACCCAGCTTTGTGTCCTGATATGCATGGGGCTTTTTGGCTCATTTATTTTGGGGTTGGTTGGCACATATTCAGCCTGTCTAAGTGTAACACTACTGTCACAAACACATACAAAACAGCATAAGTAACACTGCTAGAATGCAGGACTGTCCTGTACCACTGTTTGTATTACATTTATATAACTTTGAACGCAACTTCACATTTAATGCATGAGAAGTTTCTAAAATAAACCAAGGGCCTCTATTTTAACTCAAGTGATATTTTAACTTGAGTTTGGAGGACTGTATGCACAGTACGTTCTCCTCCACTGACAAACACAAACACTCACGTCTAAGCCGCTTAGCCTCCTGGGTAACGGGGGCCTTTCCCAGCAGTCATTGGATGGAAGGCAGTATACACTCTGGACAGGTCACCAGTCCATCGCAGGGCCTGACAAACATATATATATATATGTGTGTGTGTGTGTGTGTGTGTGTGTGTGTGTGTATGTATATGCGTGTGTGTGTGTATGCATGTGTGTATGTATGTGCGTGTGTGTGTGTATGCATGTGTGTATGTATGTGCGTGTGTGTGTGTGTGTGTGTATGTATATGTGTGTGTATGTGTGTATGTATGTGCATGTGTGAGTGTGTGTGTATGTATGTGAGAGAGAGAGAGAGAGAGAGAGAGAGAGAGAGAGAGGATATGCAGGGTAATGGTTACAGTATCAGCTGCATCCAGCACCCAGGAGCTGAAATTACACACCTGAGCTGAGTACGGTGCCACCCAGCTAGGCTGAGGCACCCTAAAAAAAGTACCCGCAAAGAGTGCATGTGATTTTACTGTCACACTGACAACAAATGACACCACACTAGAGATGGGTGATATAAGCCATCAGATTCCTCAACTCCCACGGACTGAATAGGCAGTTTTCATCTTGGAGGTATGTTTGGGTCTTTATCGTGTTGGAAAACTGCCATGCAGTGCAGTTTCCGAAGGGAGGAGATCGTGCTCTGCTTCAGAATGTCAAAGAACATGTTGGAATTCAGAACATGTTGGAATTCAGCTGCATGAGTACTGCCCCAGTGCTGGCAGTACTCATGCAGCTCCAGACCATGATGCTACCACCACCATGCTTGACTGTAAACAAGAGACAGTTGTCTTGGTACTCCTCACTAGGGTGGCACCACTGCTGGACACCATCTGAGCCAAACAAGTTTATCTTGGTCTCGTCAGACCACAGGACACGGTTCCAGTAATCCATGTTCTTGGACTGCTTGTCTTCAGGAAACTGTTGGCTGTTGTTCAGCTTCAGAAGAGGCTGCCTTCTGGGATGACAGCCATGCAGACGGAGTTGATGCGTTGTGCGGCGTATGGTCTGAGCACTGACAGGCTGACCTTCCTCGTCTTTAAACTCTATAGCAATGCTGGCAGCGTTCATGCATCTATTTTTTTAAGCTAACCTCTGGATATGACAAACATGTGGACTTATTTGGTCGACCTAGGCGAGGCCTGTTCCAAGTGGAGCCTGTCCTGGAAGACTACTGTATGACCTTGGCCACCGTGCTATAGCTCAGTTTCATGGTGTTACTTATCTTCTGTGTGGAGTTCTTTTCAGAGGACAGTAAATCTATACTGCTATACAAGCTGCACACTGGCTACTTTAAGTTATGTCCAAGTTTTCAAGTGTTGTCCCATGAAAAGATATAATAAAATATTTGCAGAAATGTGAGGGGTGTACTCACTTTTGTGAGATACTGTACATAACAATATGGGATCAACTCACTCCCTTCTTGCAGTTCCAAATTATGTCTGGAACACTGTATTTAAATATAATTACTGTATTTCACTGAAACATTTCATTTAATAAGACAGTAGATCTGAATACTTGTATTTTTTGCACATTTTATTTCACTTTAATAATGTTAGCTATTAGAATTACTGGATCAACCAAATATTGTTGCTGAATGTTGCTGCTCTGGTTGTTACCTCGGTGACTGCTATGGTCATATATGCTTGGCTAAGCTGCTAGTTATGAAGTTCCAAAGAGGGTGTGTGTGTGTGTGTCTGTGTGTGTGTGTGTAGGGGGGTGGGGGGGGGGGGGGGGTGTTAAATAAAATATCTTGAAAATGAAGATATTCATTCAGGCATAGCCATAACCTTGCATTGTATGTTACTGTATTGCACTGTTTTTTTTATTGTATTCTATTGTATTGCACTTCTCTGTGTTCAACTCTGTTCCTTTTTCTCTCTGTATCAACAGTGACGTTTTGCTTCTAGCAGTATCTGAGCTCAGGACTGGCTCTCTCTAACCTATTGGTAACTAGCAAAGACACTTTCTGTAGATAGACAAAGCACTTTTTTTAAGTCGCGCTGGATAAGAGTGCCTGTCTGCTAAATGCTGTAAATGTAAACCATTTCAACGGGATGGCCAGGTTAGATTTTATTGTGGTGGCAAACTGTTGGGGGGAAAAAGGTCTGTGATAATATAATGAGAGAAAAATATTGGGCTTGGTAATAAGTTAACCTAGGGGCGGCACGGTGGCGTGGTGGGTAGCGCTGTCGCCTCACAGCAAGGAGGGCCTGGGTTCGATTCCCCGGCCGGGTGGCCAGGGTCCTCTCTGTGTGGAGTTTGCATGTTCTCCCTGTGTCTGCGTGGGTTTCCTCCGGGTTCTCCGGTTTCCTCCCATAGTCCAAAGACATGCAGTCAGGCCAATTGGACATGCTAAATTACCCCTAGGTGTGAGTGACTGTCTGTGTTTGTCTGTCTGCCCTGCGATGGACTGGCGACCTGTCCAGGGTATATCCTGCCTTCCGCCCGAAGACTGCTGGGATAGGCTCCAGCTTCCCCCCGCAACCCTGACGGAGAAGCGGCTTAGAAAATGGATGGATGGATGGAATAAGTTAACCTACTGTAGCATTAACATGAACACATACTCGGCACTGGACTTATCTCATGCAGTGCTGCATAAATTATTAGTGTGGTTATAATGCTGTGAATATTAACAAAATATTACTTGGTCAACGTAATGCTTAAATATAGTTTTACTCTGTGGGGTGGGGGGTGGTGGCTGATAGTAGTTTTATCCTGTTTCCCAATAGGTTTTGTGAAAAATATTGGTTACTGCCCTGAAGGCAGATTTTCATTGTAGAACTGTTTATACAAAGTACCAGAACTTTGCTATGGTGAACACTTAATCGATGATCGCTGACTGTCTCACTTTCCATAACTGGGGTGGCTAGAGGGAGGGTGGAGCAGGCCAGCCCTTCGCTACACTCCTGCTCCTGAATCTTATCTTCCCACCTTTCTCTTTGTTTCAGGATTTTTCCTGCCAAATGTTATACTTTTCTGAATGTTTATGCCATTCTAGTACCTCATCCTTTTAATTGATTATTGTTGAGAAACTCGTCCCATCAGAAGGACATTTTAAGTGTAAAATCACAGTGAAAAGTTGGATACAAGTGGGTCAACATTAACAAATCAGTAACTACTCATTAAGGGATTAGTTAATGTTTATCATTATAGGCTTACTTTTAAATGTAGCTGAATCCAGGTGTTCATTCACATTTAAATAAACATCAGTTAATATTAACTGGTCAAGTTTAGTTAACATTTGTCATTAACAGTGTTTTATAGTCTTTAGAGTTTTTAATGCTGAAGTTCAGGGTTAATATTAACTTATACAGTAAATAAGGTTAGTCAAAGGGAACTTGATGTAAAGCTTTTATTTATTTATTTTTATTTAGTTATTGTATTGACTATTATTCCATCTTGAGCTTATAAAACAAACCAATGAGATGTAGTTTGCAAATACCTCTGCTCATACTTACACTTCATGTACTTACACAGCTTCCAGGTAGTGAGAAAATCCACAGGTGATTCTATTTTTAGTTCTATGTAGTGCATTTGTGGCTCACTGCTTTTGGGGATGCATATGATCCTATATGTCTGAATGGCTCTACTGTACTAAAGTCTTTTACAGCAGATGACATCCGTTCAGTGTTCATTATCATCCAAGTAAGCGGTTCATGTTTTTGCAGTAATGGAGAGTCCCTTTGGAGGTCCAACACTGACCACTAATTTGTATGATTACACACAGACTTCAGTAACTCAGTTGGATACAAGTGGACAGACACAAGCAATATTAAAAGATGTGTAATTGAAAACATACTTTCTGTAAGTCGGGCCATGGACACAATCAAGAGACACTGGTCTGGTGCTCTGGTAAGTCCTGACAGTGGAATTCAGTCAGAGATTTGCGGATGTGTATGTGTGTCTTTGGCGAGTCGTGTGGATTGAATGATTCATCAGAGGGTTTTCCAGCTTTTAGCTTTAAGGCCTAGAAACACTGAAGAGGTACAGCAAGATACAGTAAAGTCATGACCAAAAAACACAATGGCTTGCATCAGAGCTTGTGAGTGGGAACTGACCATGACTAAGTTAAGAGAGGAGCTGAGTAAAAAACCAGCAAAACATTTAAGCAGTTTCAGCTTCTAAGCAGGTGACCACATTGTTTGGCTCAACTTGAACAATACTTAAAAAAGTAAGTTAGGAGAACATTAAAACAAAATGCTCCACTCTGAAAGAAAAATGGATGCTATGTTTCAAAGTGTTTTTAATATGAAAAGTACATATGGTTTAATGTTTACCCTTTAAACAGATTTTTATACTCGATAAGCATATTATTTTGGATCTTAACAACCTGAGTGTATTTAAATTGAAATGATCAATTTAAGAACAATTTTAAGCTGCACCCAAGTAGGTTTAAGCAAGTAGTTTGTCGACATAACAGTTTAAAAATATTATAAGCATGCAGTTGTATGTGTTGATACACTTCAGTAAAACGTGCTTAATGCATTTTAAATTACAGTTCAATTACAATTCAAAAAAGTTTGGACAGTAGGTAAAATGTAAATAAAAACAAGACAAGATATATACAATTTTTTCTTATCAACTTAATTGTTGTAAATTACATTCAGTCTGAAATTGATGCCTACAAACACGTTCCAAAAAGTTTGGACAGGGGCCATTAAAGACTAGAAACATTGTCAAATTGTTCACAAAACATCTTAAACAGGTGACGCCATCATACTTGGGTATAAAAGGAGGATCCAGTACAGGCCGAGTCCTTCATGAGCAAGGAGGGGTTGAGGCTCATCACTTTGCCAAAAAATGAATAGGAAAATAATTCAGGTTAAAAATAATGATCATCAGTGAGATGTCATGGTTCCCTCTGGTCCCGCTGTTATTGCTTTCCAGCCTACAGACTTCATTTCCCAGAACACCCCACCTGATCACATGACCTCAGATCTACCTCATATGACTCTCCACCATTCCATCACCACACCTGATTACTGATTCAGCTCATCTGTTAAGCTCACTACAGAAATGCCCTCAGTTTGACAGACTCACTTTTCTGGGTTTTTTTACTGGTTACTGTTTTCTGGATTTGGCTTTTGACTCTGGACTAAATTAACTTGATTTTGGATACTCTTTTTTTCTAATAAACCTATTTTATTTCAATTAGGTCTGCAAGTGTCTGAATTCTGTCCGAACCTGACATGAGCATTTGCAAGGACATTTAGGTATTTCACCCTCTGCAGTGCATAGCTATACCAAAGGATTCTGGGAATACAGAGTAATCTCTGTGCATAAAGGACAAGGCCAAACCACAATGTGATATTGTAATATTGTCTATTATTTAAAATTCACTACTTTAGAAATATGCCTTTTGAAAAATACAGAAAATGTATTTTAGCTGTATTTCCATCAAACAACAAACAAACACATGGTCTTTGCTGCTTATCCTCCCGGGTCACTGGAGTGTACCCCAACAGTCATTGAGCTGAAGGCAGGAAAAAGCCTGGATAGGTCACCAGTGCATCACAGGGCAGACATTCACACCTAGGGGCAATTTAGCATCTCTAATCCACACAGAAAGGATTATGGTCACCCAGCTGGGGAATCGAGCCCAGGCCCTTCTTGCTGAGAGGAAGCGCTACACACTGCATATACTGTTAATGTACTTAAGTACACTTAGTTTCAAAAGGCTGTTCAGAATGATTTCTTAAAATTTGAAATAGATCTGACTTTACATCATACAAAACTAAATAAGATGTTGAATGTAAAATTGAGGCAGATTTTTCTCTAATCCACTGTAATCACATACACATCCAGCTCAGTGTTCATCATTTTGAACCAACTGAAGGAATTCCTGACTGTGTGGGTGGGTGGGCATGTGTGTGTGTGTGTGTGTGTGTGTGTGTGTGTGTGTGTGTGTGTGTGTGTGTGTGTGTGTGTGCGTGTATGTGTGTGCATGTGTGTGTGTGTGTGTGTGTGTGTGTGTGTGTGTGTGCAAATAGCTCTGATAACCAGTCAATGTGGAAGCGTTTTATTTGAATAGTAGATACATCTATAAAAGCCCAGCGCAGTATCAGTTACATATCTGCAGTGTCAGCAGTGTCTCTTTTGATCGGTAACATTTGAAACAGTTGGATGATTGGAACCATCCGTAAAATGATAAAAGCCACTTCTTGCATTTTTGCAAACACTTAACTCCACAAGCAATAACAAAGTGTACCAGTGTGTTACTGTCTACAGTTTGTAGTAAAGGTCAGCCTGAGGTCATCTGAAAGCGCTCAGGTTTCATCCTGCTTTTCTCTTCTGTTTTGTTTATTCTTATTCTTCCTTTTTCTTTTTTCTCTTTCTCTACTCTTTTGTCTGCCAGTGCAAAGCTTGTTTGTCCAAATCAATAAGCATGTATGTGGTCTTATGCCTTTTCCCAGCTGCCCTCTATGGCAGGCGATTAATCGCTTCAGTGGGTTTTACTTTTCCATGTAAATGGCGTCCACTTCTGCTCTCCTTTGCATATTCAGCATGCATGGAAAGTCTTCGCATTGAGGATATATTTTGTTTGTGTGTGAGTGCTGGAAAAGTGTTTTCCTTGTGCATTCCCACTGGTGTGAGGGAGCATTCCTGGGATGCTGTGGGGTGTGAGCCGCAGATAATGTAAACGCACAGCACCAGTTTACAGTCACGCTTAGGCTTCCAGATCAGCCCCTCGCTGCACTTTCTCACCTTTATGATGCCATTTTCAATTCAAATTCCCTTAAAGGTACAACAAAGGTTTTAAAGTCCAACTGCTTTCCTTACATACGTTTTTCCAAATGAAAATTATTACAAATATTTGTACCTTTTCAAAACTGAATGTTTTAAAACAGAGCAATAAAATAAAAAGCCTGGAGACAAGACGGGGTGTGGAATCAATACAACTTAGAAAATATCATTTCAATGGATTATGGTACAATTATGTTCCCTGACTAAAGGTACTGAGATGTACTTTTGAGAGTACCACCCCAGTGACAAGAGGGGTCCTGCTCCTGTGACAGTTTACTACCTTTATTTCTGAGAGTGTATCATGCAAATATAGCCATATTATTCACTATCCAAACAGACAGCCAATTAACCAGCATATGTCTTCTAAGTTTTTACATGTTGATGTAAACCTAAAAAATAGGTTTTCATAATGTACTGCATGTATCACCAGTAATATATTTAAAATACTCAGACATTAGGCAGTAAATTCATAACAATTTCATAAAATAACCTTCTGTGAGGCATTAAACTCTTCAGACATGTGGTTCCTATCACCACCACTGTGAACACATCTGGCCTGGTATGTTTCACTAGAACAGAATATTTCACATCCGAATGACTTTGTTTACATCTTAGCTATTTGTTTATGCAGGAATGTTTTGGTAATTGCCAATAAGTTCCCCTTTAAAAAAAGTTGTATTTAAGAGAAAAGAGTAAAGCAAGAGTAAAATTGTATTTTATAATGTTTCATAATTGTCACCGATTAAACAGCAGCAAAGTCCATGAAAGCCTTTAAGTGCATAATTTTGTGATGATGAATGAAGAAAATATAAACACAGTTATCATATTGAATTCATTTTTAGTTTAGAAACATTTATTGCTGAGAATTTGAGTTCAGTACATTGCTTTGCCATCCTGTTACTTGTGAATATAGAGAGAGATGTTTTGTGTGTGTGTGTGTGTGTGTGTGTGTGTATATGTATATATATATATATATATATATATATATATATATATATGGTCTGTATATATAAACCATTTAGCTTAAGAAAAACAATCTAGTTTCCACTAAAGCCTGGATGACCAGAAGTTAGTCATTATCATGCTTACATGACAGTGGTGGAGGACTTATTATTATTATTATCTATTTATTTATTTTTTAATTTATGTCAAAAACAAAGTTGGCTTTTCAAGGGTTCATTAGTAAAAACTGGTTCTTTTTAGAACCACAAGTTCTATATAGAATCACTTCATGCAAAAATGGTTCTTTGTATGGTGAAATGGTTCTTCAGATTGATGGAGAATGTGTTGTAAAGCACCTAAAAAGTGTTCTTCTGCCTTTCCCTTGTCAAGCTTGTAATAATAGAAGAACTATTTTTGTTGCTACATAGAACCATTTTCAAAAATGTTCTACAAAGGACCATATATAACACATTCTCCATCAATCTAAAGAACCATTTCACCATGTGAAGAACCGTTTAAGCATGAAGCTATATAGAACCATTGTCTCTACTAAAGAACCCTTGAAGAACCGTCAGTAGAAGTATAAGTAGTAGTGGCAGAGATCATAGTGATGTATTTTACAGAAATAACTTGGACTACCTTAACATTGAGCTCTGGTGTTTGTTAGGAAAATTGGCCTCCAGTTCTAAATTTAAGAAGCAACAAACATGAAGCCAAACATGTCCTGGTTGATCACCTGCATCTGGAATGGAAAATGGGGGCAAATGGCAAATTAGTTTTTTGACAAATTTCCTTTAAACTTTCTGTAGTGTACTTGCATCTAAAAATGTATACTAATATGCATATACACAGCAAAACATGCTGAATATATTAATTGGCATTGACGGTGTTTTTAGTAAAATACTTAACTGTGGTCAAATGAGCTGCATTAATTTTACTGTTGTTAGATACTAATACATTTTAATAACCGGTTATTACTGTAAGTGTTCATCAGAAAAAAGCTACAGTAATCTTGTGGTCCAGGTGACTGTAAAGTCACAGTATACAGTTACAATTTTGCTGCTGTTTACTGTTATTGTCATGTTTATTGTTATATTAATATGGTACAGTTAATAACTGTGAAAGTAATGCAACTTGTAGCCAGTAATTTACTGTAATTTATAGTTTTTACAGGGTATGATTGGTAGAAAGAAGGTTTAGGACTTAAGTGAAGCCCGACCACTGGAAGCTTTTCCTGTCATCATGTCTCACTTAAAGGACCATTTTCCTCAGGTACTATTATATCACTTATAAATACATAAGGAACAGAGTTATTTTACATTGTTGTCAGACCTACCACTGTAGACACACACACACACACACACAGACACAGACAAAATTTTCAAACAGTCTTGTATTCGAACATTTTTGTCTCAAACGCTTGTGTGCATTTGTCAACCAGTCCATCTTTCTAATGGCTGGTGAAGCAGTTCAGCAGTGACATGCAAACAGACAAGACAGCTCAAACAAACAGTCATTAATTGGGTGCCTGAGACACTGGCCTCCGTCTGTGTTTATGAAAGCATGCCTGTGATAGCACCATGCGGCTTCTGTAAAGAGACTGCGTATTGTCTGTAGAAAAGCTCCCTTACACTTTATCAATCTTCACCAGGTTCCTCCAGCCTGCTGTGAGGACCATTAGAGCAATGAGAAGTTAATGATAAGATCCAAATGGACTACATGCTGAGAATGAGATGATATGGCTTATAGTATCAGACTGTTACACACACACACACACACACATACACGTGCAAAAAAAAACAAACACACTTGCTCTCATACAATGGCAGGACATGTGTTTGGATGTGTATGATATGTTCCATATTTACTACAACTCTAAAGATTCCAAAAAAGCTGAGACGTTGTGCAAAATGTAAATAAACACAGAATGCAATGATGTGCAAATCATTTAAACTCTATACTTTACTGTATGTAGTACAAAGACAACATGCATACCAAACACTGAAACTGAGAATTTTTGTTGTTTTTTGAAAAATATACACCCATTGCAAATTTGATGCAACACTTAAAAAAATGGCACATGGACAATAAAATACTTTTAAAGTAGTATAATGCTAAAAAAAGGGGGGGGGGAGAGCTTGAAAGACTACATGGCCAAATAGTGCAACAATTCAAGAATAAGTTGAACATAAAATAGCAAAGAATTTGAGGATTTTATCATCTACGGTACATAATGTGATTAAAAGATTCAGAGAATCTAGAGAAATATCTGTATGCAAGGAACAAGGCCCAAAATAAATATAGGCTGGTGGTGATGTCTGGACCCTGAGGCAACACTGCATTGAAAACGCACAGATTCTATAGTGTAAATCACTGCAAGGGCTCAGGAACACTTTCAAAAAACCATTTTCAGTGAATACAGTTTGTCGTTGTGTCCACAAATGTAGCTTATAACTCTTCCATGTAAAGAAGAAACCATATATAAATAGGCTCTAGAAACTCCGCCACCTTTTCTGGGCCCAAGCTCATTTAAGATGGTCTGAGGTCAAGTGGAAAAGTGTCCTGTGATTCGACAAATCAAAATTTTAATTTCTCTTTGAAAAGCATGGACATTGCTTCCTTCTAAACAGGTGATGGACATTCTGGTTTGTTATTGTGAACAGTGGTTGTGACAGCAAATAAAATGGCAAATATAGCCATTTTATTTAATATCCAAAACCAACAGCGAATCTACACGTCTTCTTAGTTTTTATGTGTAATATTATTAAAGATAAAATAGTAGGACATGTAATGTTGGAAGAGACAAAGAGGAAGGATGCAAATGAAAGTCCTTGGTTTCATTCAAAATGCATTGCACAAAGGTGACAAAACAAAGATGGAACACTAATGATCAAAATACTGAACCATAAAGAAAACCAAAGACAGAGAGACATGAAGAAACTGGAAAACAAATGAGAGATGACAAAAACAGGGCCTGAGAGAACAAAGCACACAAGCAGGGGTGTATATATACACATGGAAGAGACCATAAACACCTGGGAATAATGAGAGGGTGGGGCTACATAATGCACCTTGACTATGTCTCCACCATGAATGGCTTTTAAAATTGTCTTTTAAACGTATCTCAAAACTATCATAAAACTGTCTCAGACATGTTTTGGGTAAAAATCTTCTGTGAGGGAGCTTTCAGAGGCATTAAACTCTTCAGACGTCTGGTTCCTATCACCACCACTGTGACCAATTCTGACACCGTAGAATGGCATTTGACATCAAACCACTTTGTTTAAATCTTAACGGCTGAATAATTCAGGAATTTTGAACAATCAGTGGAATTCCCCTTTATGATGTGCAGTGTTTCTGCTGTAAATGTTAGACTTATTTTTCTCTGGCTTTCCTGCAAAGTCAGGACATTTATGTCCTGCAAATGTACAAACACACACACACACACACACAGACGCTCACTCACTGGGATGATAGGAACAAGACCAAGAAGACACACTGCTGGCTCATTGTTTGGCCGTCACACCCTCAACTCATGAGTGTAATGAAGACTCCATGACCAAAGAGTTTGACAAGCATCTGAGCACAAGTCGGTGTGTGGGTGTGAGAGAGAAAGGCTGCACCTCTGTGATCTGCAAGACTTTCTGAGTTGACTGTGACGATTTCCATTCCAGTTCGGCATCCTGACCCAGCACAAAAAGCAGTGCGCATTAAGAGCCATGTCTTTAGTCTTCTACATCACTTACAGAGAATGCTAGAATAATAGAAAAAACAGCTGATAATGCAAAGTCTGCTGGAGCTTTGCTTTTGCATCATCTGCTCCCCGTTTCTGGTCAGCTGAGGTTATCCAGATTACTTAGATGCCTGTTATCATTGCAGAGTAATTTGGGTGTCATTAAAGCAATGCAGATTTTATGCATTTATATATGTTGCATATCAGTGGTGTACATAGTACACAAATCATGTACTTGAGTTAAAGTAGAGATACCCAAGGTAAAATATCACTCCAGTAAAAGTAGAAGTTCTTACTCTAAAACTCAACTTGAGCAAAAGTAAAGAAGTATTTGCCTTCAAATGTACTTAAGTATCGAAAGTAAAAGTACTAAAAGATTAATTATGACTCTGATGTCCTGTCATCCTTTTTGCAACAAGACTCGCTTCATGAACTCATTTTAGATGAAAATCCTCCAGTGTCTCTCTTGGTAAACCAGTCTTTTAATAGAACGTCATTAATTAGTCTGGCACTATTAAAATTATGTGATAGCGAGTCACAAAACACAGAAGGCAAACAGTTTTCATCAGGGAGAACCGAGTGGCTCTAAAAGACTTTTTACAAGCAAGCAAAGTTTCAGTTTAAGATTACTTTGTAACTTAGTTACAAGTTTAATAAAAACTTGCTTTCAACTCAGGTTCACAAATAAGTTTTCCTTTACTATATTGTAGCTGTAGGCTCTGTTCATAAACTAGACTAGCTGAAACTAATTTAGTATAGAATGAAAGTGTTTGTATAAATTCAGAAAAAAAGACACATGATAGTCACGACTGCATGTGTGTACATATTTCTGTATTGTGGTCTATTTACACAAAGTTAGGTTAGTTCCATCATTTAGGTCGACGTAGGTGCTTCCAAAGTTTTACGCTGCTGCGTTGATGTTGAACTGTGTGCTGCACTGGCTCGGTATGACCAACAGGTCAAGACAAACTCAAAACAAAGTGACCGCTGTGCCCTGATTGGTGTTCTTGCTTCACACTTCTTTCACTTTAACATGTTATGTTTTATGCACATATAAACCAAAAGGAAGACAGATTTCTCACAATGTAGTGGAGTAAAAAGTGACATATTTGACTTTGAAATGTAGTGGAGTGAAAGTAAAAAGTCACCTAAAATAGAAAAAATTAAGTAAAGTACAGATAGACAAAAAAACTACTTAAGTACAGAAACTAATTACATTTACTTAGTTACTGTCCACCACTGTTGCATATACACTGCTCATCATAGGTTTGGAGAAATATACAGCGCTGTGCAAATGTCAGAGGCCACCCTTTTTATATAAGTAAAAGTTATTCATTTTTCAGTGTCAGTGAAAACTTATCTTTTCAGCAGACTTGCTTTCAGTTTTAAAAAGAAATCTGCAGGGATATTTTTCCACAGCTCCAAAGTTTAGTCTTAGCAATTGGTTTTGCATTTTCTGCTTCTCTTGATACAAATAATTCCAAACACATTTAGTGATGTTGAAGGCAGGAATCTGGGGTTTTCAGTCAATTGTTCTGAGAACCAACAGCTTCTTTGTTTGTTTGAAAATTTGCTTAATTTGAGCTTGTCTCCTTTTCTCAGTAAGCTTCTTGACGGCTACACAGCCTTTCAGACTCATAGCACTGAGTTGTCTTCTCACAGTGGAAGGAAGGACAGAAACACCTGTGGATGTTTTCAGATCTGAAGCAGCTTGATTTTTTCCTCTCTGTCAAAGATGAAAGCTTTAAGTGCTGTTTATCTGATAGAGACAGCTTTGGTGGTCTACCTGGTCTTGCATGGTTGTTAACTCACATTTTCTCTTGTGAATACCTTGTACTTATTGGCCAATTTTACTGGAAATATAATAAATGAAGGGTAGGCTCTGACTACACAGTACTGTAGAGAACTATCAAAGAATAGACAGGAGTTCAATCGTCAGCTGGGCAAGCAACTAACACTGCCTATTAGAGGCCTTGGGCAAGACTCCTAACGCTACCTTCACCTGTGTAAAATGATGAAACTAAGTTGCTCTGGAAAAGAGCGTCTGCCAAATGCTGTAAATGTAATACGAAGGAGGACACTTTGATGCACTTAAAGCTGAGCACTACAAAATATACATAAATTATTCTCAAATGATTTCAGACAGCCTTTGTTATTTGTGAATTTAGCTAGTTTACCGTTTACATACTGTGCATGAATAGCTTATATGACCTCCATAGAAATGCATTGACCACTAGAATGGGATGCTCTTGAGTGGCCCACATGAGCCTAAGGTCACCATTACCAATGTCAAGTGTGGGCTAGAGGGATATGAAGCCCCCAGCATTGGGCTGTGGAGCAGTGGAACTGTGTTCTCTGGAGTGATAGAGCTAAATCCAGTACCTCTGGGATGAGTTGGAGTGACCCAGGAATAATCGTCCAAAACACTAGTACCTGACCTCACCAATGCTCTTTTGGCTGAATACAATCAAATCCTCACAGCAATGTCCCAACATCTAGTGTAAAGCCTTCCCAAAAGAGAAAAGGTTGTTACTGTTACTGTAACAAACTCCCTATTATCACCTTTTAAACCAAATGCTGGATAAGTTTGTGTATATCTACAAACATTTAAACCTGCAGTGTTGCAAAGTGTTTGTAACCATAAAACAGCATTCTTCTTAACTTAATTGAGCGTCCCAAGTGTCTCTGACGTTTCTCTGCCAAGTTGCTAGCAGTGAGGGTCAGCAGGGGGTCAATGCAGCTCAGGGCAGCAGAAGAAGGGTGCCAAGAGGCTCAGCAGGGCAGCTGCTGTCTGTTTCAGCCCAGAGGTCAAAGGCCAGTGCAGGCACAACAGGAGACCCCTCAGTGCTGAGTGATGTGCAGTAAGTACGTTTGGTTGAACAGCCGTACAGGATAGTTTCCGCCCACTCAATCCGTCAGTGCTCTCACTCTCACTAACAGGCTGACCCATGTATTTGTGTGCTACTGATATAATGGATACACTCCAAAAAAGGCAGAAAAGGGGTTCTTTGGAGTGATGTCACAGAACTTTTGACTCCTTGAAGAACCTTTCGGTGCTGTTAAAGAGGTTTTTGTGCATCTTTTTAATTTTTTTAGGCTTCTACATAAGGTGAAAGTTTTATACATACTTAAAAATGGGTTCCTAAGTGGTTCTTGGCTTGGAAGTATGGTTCTAAGAAAAAAATATTTCAACTGAACTTTTAAACCTCTCAAAAGAGTGCAAAGCTAAGGTTTCTTAGTCACTGCTTGAAAAGGTTGCTGTTGTTGAAATCTGTGCCAATAAATTCAAAACAAACTTAAAATTACCAAAGTTGAGAGTTGAAGATCACAGGTTGCTGCTTTTCTCTTTCACCTTCTTTCATCTTCGCTATGTATTCTATTAGTGAGTATTCTATAAGTACCACCTTCTCTCAAAGCTTGAACTCAGTCTTTTATTATTGGAGTGTTAGCCTGTTAGCTTCCTGCTAACCGACAGCCAGTTGCACCAGCTGAACGCAAGTTTGATTGTAGTCTAGTTTGAACATAAGTTGCCACTACATTCAAGTTTTCCTGCCAGAGATGGGAGAAAAGCAGCTATGGCTGAGCTAAAGCTTAAAGCAGAGCAAAGTAAGTCTGCATTTTTGTTTAGATTATTTTAGATTTTTTTTTTTAGATTATTTTCATTTTTGATGAAAGGACAAAATGACTCCTAATGTTTGGGTTTCTGACCCCTGTATTAGCATATGTGGTGTATATATACACATATTAGCAACCACCTGGGACACCACAACAACAATCTAGCAACACTTAAGATTGGATACTTTGGAACTAGGATAACATAGCAACACCATAGCAACCACTTGCGATATCATTGCAGTGGTTTTATCAAGCCAACAAAAGCTGGTTTACAAACCTAACCCTTCTACTCTCTCCAGGCTGTCCATACCACTCACTTTGTACTGAATCAGTAGTTTCACGCTTAGTTCCACCAAATGGTGCTTGCATAAGATTCCATTTCCTTAAGGAACCTGAACTGCTCATGTTTTGGTGACCGCTATTATTGCATTTAACTTCTCATGCTGTTCAAGATATGTGTATGTTTTTTTTCATGACAGACTCGTTTGTTATGGGTCTCAGAATTCAAGGGTGGCAAAGGGTGCCAGTGCCTCTGACACAGCTAACAATGTTTGGGTTGTGAGGCCTGCACAGCATGAGCAGGGACAGAAACGCTGGCCTGAACGGTTTTGCAGGGCTTGGTAGCGGTTCTGGTAGCACTGATGTCTCCAAGCAGGCTACTCTGTAATGAAAGGCTCATGGGGGGCTTTTACTGGCTGCCTAAGGGTTCAGTGGCCTCTGCTAAAACGATCAGAGCCAGCGCTGGCACAGGCCGGCCTGCTAAGTGGACGGCTGTAAATATGAAATTGACGAAGGAAACCCAACTCCAAATAGCACACACACACACACACACACACACACACACACACACACACACACGATGACAGATACACAACATATCCAACTTACTATTCAACATATTACAACATATTCACATGTTAATGTCTCCATATCATGACCATTAAATTAGAATATGGTTTTTTAATAATTTCAACAGTTTTGTGAACCTGCATCTTGCATTCTCACAACTCTACACATAAAACAGCTGCTGGCTTTTTTTGTAAACGACATGGATTCAAATACAGTAATCCGATCAGTGTGTTCTCTTCTTAAAATATGTTTTATTAATTAATGTGTGATATACAGTCAGAGTGCAGAAGTTTGAACAGTTTAATCAAATAATGTTTTGTTGATTTTCTAAGTAAAAAAGTTGCCACATCTGCTACAAGAGACATACTTAATTCTGGTCTTTTCCTGTCGTTTTACAGTGCACAATTTCTAATTGTAACATTTTAGCCCATCTGCTACCCTGTAGAGTTTAGCTCTAACCCTAATTTAATACACCTAATCCAGGTAAGGAAGGCCTTTAAGAGCATCTGACAATTAGAGCCAGGTGTGCTGGATCTGAACTCTCTAGGGTGGTAGATCTCCTGGACCAGGACTGAGCACTGCTGATTTAACATTTGAACAACCACTGGTCACATATTTATGTATATTTTAAATGCAGTGGGTAAACAGTAATAGTGCAGTTCTCTGTACTGATTTTCAATTCAGCGGTGCCCAGTATGTCGTTCGCGATTGACCAGTCGATTGTACAGTGCACGTTGGTAGATCGTGCCTCATTCAAACAGGCTCAAATTTCAACACGTTCTTACTGCTTCTGGCGCCAGGCAGGTCAATGTGATTGGCTGATGTGAAATATGGCCACTGTCTTTTTTTTAACTTACTGCTAGTTAACATAGCTACCCCACCACCCGCCTAAAGCACTGCTGTGAGTCTGCCTCTCTAGCAGTCTAGAAAGTAGTTTTCTTTTATCAGTAGCCAATCCATGTAGGCGACAATTTTTTGCGTTTTCCTTTTGTAACATACACTGACTCTTTCAGAAGGTGGGTGTGAAACCTGCACCTAGAAACAGAAAACTTACCTCTTCCATGCGGGGTGGGAGGAAGACAATCATTTTACAGTGTCAAACTCCAAATGCATCTGCTCAATTTGCCAAGTAACCATGGCACTTCCAAAGAAGGGGAATGTTGAGAGGCAATTTCAAACTACACAGAAACTACGACGATGAATTCCCAGCTAAAAGTGGGAGAAAAAAAGAGATCCACAAGAGACTAGAGACACAAACCAGGCTGACACCATTCAGTGCAAATCATCAGAATTAGGTTGGTGTGATTTTTCAGTTGTTCGCCCTGTAATGCTGAATACCAATATAGGCCACTGAAGTGCATTAAACAGTTTAAAAGCTTTTTTTTACTTTTTAAAAGTACATCACGATTACCTGCCCATTAGAAAAGTAGATCTCGAGCCACAAAAGTATGGGCACCCCTGTTCTAAATATACCAGCATGGCCAAAAACGGTGCTCCAAAATAAACCATGTTTAATTAAACATGTTGATCCATGTGAAATAGATATTGTTTTACTAAAATGTCAACTAAAATGCATTGCGGTCAGTAAAAATGAATCAAATTCAAGTGGTTTAATGAAATATGTGCACTACAAAAAAACTAGTGGCTGCACAGCAGAACTCTGGTATGGGTGGACACAGTAAAAAGACTAGCCTGATTCACTTGCTGACCCCTGCACTCCTTTTCCACTTCAAAGCTCGCAGGTATGTGAAAGCTAGAACACTTTCTTCTCCACTGAGGTTACAGAAAGCCAGTTGGTCTGTGCTCCTTCTCCTCTCTCATTCAAGCAGGAGGACAGGGTGTACAGGTGGAATCCCTTGTGCAAATAAGAACAGTTCCCCTCTGTAACACAAATCAGACTCTAAATTTTACCTTTATATGGCTGAAAGTATGTGGACAACTGACTGTCACACCTATGGTTGAAATGGGATGGTTGGACATCCCATTAAAAAAATCATGAGCATTAATATGTAGCTGCTCCACCAACTCCTCCTTTGTGGGTATAAAAGCCTCCACTCTTCTACACTCTTAAGAGGGTTCTTTAGTAAAGAAAAATGTTCTATGTAGTGCCATGAACACACAGAATGCATCATTAAAGGGTTCTGTGTATCCTGAAAGAGATCTTTAGATTCATGGAGACTGTGTTGTAGTTTGTTCTATATAGAACCTTTCTGAGAATGTTTCTGTTTTGCACCAAAAAGGGTTCTGCTACTATTACAATTTTCAAATAGGCTCTATATAGAACCATCTACAATACATTCTCCATCAATCTGAAGAACACTTTCACTATGCAAAGAACCATTTAATCATGCATATAGCTCTTTGAATGTTTGTAGTTCTATATAGAACCATTCTCTTTACTAAAGAACCCTTAAAGAGCTTTCTTTTTTAAGTGTGTAGTTAGGGTTTCCACAAGATTATGGAAGTGCTTCAGCACTCCATTCAGCTTCCATTTCACAATAATAGCATTTACAGTTTACAGCACTTACAGTTGCAGATCTAGAAAGGCAGAAAATGTCATGAACTGACTTTTGGCAAAGCTGGCATCCTATGATGGTGCCATGTTTAAAGTGACTGAGCTCTTCATTAGAACCAATTCTATTACATACTTAAAAATGATGGTTCTTCAAGGGTTTTTCAGTACAAAATGGTTATATATAGAACCATGAACACTCAAATAACCCTTTACATGATTAAAGGGGTCTTTGCATCATGAAAGCGTTCTTCAGTTTGAGGGAGAATGTGCTGTAGATGGTCCTGTAGAGAACCTTTTTGAAAATGGTTCTATATAGAACTGAAAAGGGTTCTTTTATTATTACAAGCTTGACATTGTGACAATAGAAGACCCCTTTTGGTGCTGTATTTTGTAAATAACATCCTGGCTGTGATTTGGTCGCTGTAGATCATCACAGCTGTGATGTTATTGGCGATAACACATGGCCTCACATGTTTTATTGCTTTTATACAACAGGTAAATAAATAAATAAGTTAGAAATGAAAAAAACTCGGCCGTGAATGTGTCATTTTATATGTTTTAATGTTCGCAGTTCTTTCCGCCAAATTATAGTTCCTTAACAAGCAGCTTGTTGCTACGTCACAGTAATGAGCTCCGCCCTATCGCTGCGCGGCCAGCAGTTCGTTCTCTAGCTCCTTATACTAACTTCTGAAACTGTCACTGAGCAGCTTTTTGTTTTATTTATTGCAGTTTTATGGCTCAGTCTTCAGACTCTGAAGATCAGACTACACGCCTGGCGAATGGTATCCGGTTCATTTCTGGCTGATTGCAGGTTGTTTAGCTGTTCTTCTGTCACAACTGCTGACTGAAAAGCTGCTCAGTGGTGATGACAGTTTAAAAATTTTGTGTAGTCTGATCTTCAGAGTCTGACCAAATCAGCTGTCGGTCAAATGTGAGCTTAAAATGATCCATTTTTGTTCGCAAAAAAAGAAGTAAAAACGTTCAAATGGCTTCAGCATCTCCTACAGCTGTCAAAGTTGTTGCTTAGAAACAGTGTCTTAGTGGAGTGATACAGTGTTTATGAAAAAACGTGATGTTACAGCGAAAAAAACAGCACAGTTAAAACGCCTCTCAACCAATCAGCTTGCCTGGCTGAAACCAACTGTTGTATAAAGAACCAATTTCAACAAAAGTCTATACAGAACCATCTACGGCACATTCTCCATCAATCTAAGTGAAACTCATGATGCAAAGACCCCTTTAATCATTTAAAGGGTTCTTTTATTGTTCATGGTTCTGTATGGAACCATTTTCTTTACTAAAAAACCCTTGAAGAACCATTATTTTTGAGTGTGTACTAATGTTTGGAGGTGTTTGGATCACTATGTAATTGATTTTATTCACCTGTTGTGGGTGGGGCTGAAACACCTCAGGGGTGTCCACATACTTTTGGCCATATAGTGTAGATTATACAAACAAAACTCTATCGGAGTGTAAAGATCATCTGGAATGTTCTTCAGAGAAATAATGCCTGAAAGGAAATAACTGTGACGAAAACAAAGTGATTTACGTTTTGCAGTTTAAATTTCATTTAAATTTCATCGGACCCACTCATGGGGATTGGAAAGGGATCGTTAGAGCTGGCTCTTTGTCTGGCTTTTCTCAATTTTCGTGTTTGAACAGCTTGATCAAATGAAATTGAGTCATATGAGTCGTGTTTAAGCAGTTAAAAAGCTATAATCCTCCCACTAAATAGATTGGAAATGTCTCTTAATTGCAAACACTTGTAGGATTATGGATTATTTGCCGTCATCAGCCTTAGCTGGAGTGCCACTAAGTATAGGCCAAGACCCTTGACATTGCAGTAATTACAGACATGATAACTGATACATTGTGTTTTTCCATTTCAAAGCTACAGTAATGGCTAAACAACAGCTGAATTAAGATACAGTTATGAGGACTCCTCTTAGATTAAAGTCTCTCTGGAATACTCATTACCCTCTTCTTAGCTCTTATCACTCAGTGCTTTTGTTAACAAAAGGGGTATTAAATTACTGCCGTTGAACCAGCAGCAGCTAAATCAAATGACTGCCTGGCTCAGACGACTGGGGGGTTAGGGGGGTTCATCATAACTTAATAGTCTATTTTTACTCCCATTCACATTCAGTTTGGGTCTCATTGGTTTCAGCTGAGTTTAGTCATCCAACCATAAAGCTTTCAGAGGCCAGATAACAGATGAACCCTGCCAGACACTGTGGCATCACCCCATCTGTGTGTGTTACAATCACTATGCTTGTGTATATGTGAGAGTGTACTACAGATTCACTCATTCATTTAAATGCATAACTTCAGAATGGCTGTCTTTTCAACCATGATGTATTTGTTTACATCTAAAAAATGAATCCCTTCACACGCACACACACACATTTTCTTAGACGCTTCTCCATCAGGGTCGCATGGGGGGGGGGGGGGGGGGGGGGGGTGCTGGAGCCTAGCGGTCATCAGGTGGAAGGCAGGATACACCCTTAAAATCCCAGCCATATTGTATACTAAGGCTTATTATTCAGTAACTACAGGTACTTTAATGCAAACTGGCTGAGCTATTCTTTGGTTATAGAAGTGTGTAATAAAACTTGGCCATTTAAAATAATTTTATGTGCAGCTGTGATCAAAAATGCAAAAGATACAGTAGCTATCAAAAACTCTCTCACAATTCTCTCAATTTTCACACTCTCTCTTTTCTTCGTCTCTCTATAGACTCGTCTTCCTGTGAGAAATCCCACTGTTATTAAAAAATGATTTAATGACTGGCGCTGTCCTGGCACCCTGCCGACTAAGGCACATCATAAGGTGGGAAACTAATAGACAGAGGAAGCAATAAGAAGAAATATTGTGTCACTGTGCAAAGAAAAACAAGTATCTCCAAAATGATAACTTTACAGGAGAAGACAAAAACCTTGTTTACTTTCAGTGTAAGTCAATGTAAGGAGATTTTATTCCAGGCTGTTTTGGAGCATTTCTATTGGTCCAATCATTGATGAATCCTCACACAATGTAAGTAATAGCTGCAGTGCTCAAATGATGCAAAAACGTTTTTGGACATTGATGATTTGCTTCCTTTGCTGAAGGAAGATTCTGCTAATATCACTGAGGCTGACTACACTGCCTAATAGATTTTCTTATCCTGGTTAGTCCAAACATGTGTCTCACTCCAAATTTCAATAAAGACTATTTGAGATGGAGGCTTATGCAGAACTGACATTCAGTTTTCTAACAAAATTCACTGCTCTGATGGTAAATGTGCAGGGAAAAACATTGGGCTTCATTCATCAGTATCTTCCTAAGTTTGTTCTTAAGTGTTCTTGAGTAAGGTCCTAAGACAAAGTCAGATTCATGACGTGTTCTTAAACCGCCGGACTGTTTGCATTTTTGTGCTCGAGTGTGTGTAGATTGTGTCCTTGTCAGAATCTTTGTGAAAGCTGCATGAGTGGGTTTTAAGAAGAAATTTTCTCTTAAGAACGGTTGGAGAATGAGGCCCCTTCTTAACATAGTCAGTCCATTTCATTAAAAAACATTCACACAATTTAAAGGACAGTGTTTTTAAACATTATAGATACATTTACAGCATTTGGCAGACACTCTCATACAGAGCGACTTACAATTTAATCATTTTACACAGGTAGGCAAAGGAAGTGTTAGGAGTCTTACCCAAGGACTCTTATTGATATAGTGAAGGGTGCTTACCCAGGTGGATTGAACCCTAGTCTACAGGCAGAGGTGTTAACCACTACACTACACCAACCACACTTTTAAATCAGGTTTGTTTTGAACTATCTATTTAATACCGCACCTCCAATTAGGAGTATGTTTGACATTTTGTCATCCTTCATTTATTCAACAGAATAATCCTCTTGAAAGTAAAAGGAAAATAAATGAAAAGCCAAGGAGTTTCAAAATTCCAAAAAAACTATTAAAAGAAACAGAGAATGGTGATTCTTAAGACCAGTGTAAGACCTGATAAAGAGGACCTTAAGCTTTTGTCTTTATAAGGGAGAAGAAAATCAAGCTGCTTCAGATCTGAAAACATCCACAGTTGTTTCTGTCCATGCTTCATCTGTGAGAAGACAACTCAGTGATGTGGGTCTCAAAGGATGTGTAGCTGCCAAGAAGCTCCTACTGAGAAAAGGAAACAGACACATCAAACAAAGAAGCTGCTGGTGTTCTCAGAACAATGACCATCCCAGAGTCCAGACCTCAACATCACTGAATGTGTTTGGAATTTCTTGGATGACACGAAGCAGAAAATGCAAAACTGACTAATAAGACTGAACTTTAGAGGGGTGGAAAAATATCCCTGCAGATTTCTTTGACGAACTGAAAGCAAGTCTGCTGAAAAGAATTGAAGCTATAATAAAGGTGAAGAGTGGACACAATAAATACTGACAAAGTTGCTGTGATATTTAGTTTATGAGGCATCTGTATTTTTCAGTTCTTTATATATTGTCTGCTTTATATCTGCATTTTGACCTTACCTCCAAACATAATCTAACCTAAGCTTGGAATGACTAAGACCTTAGGTTCATTACAACCATGTTGTTTACATGATCTTGGCTTTAATTAGGCTGGCAATTTTAGTCAGACTAATATTGCAACATCATTGTGCATAAAAAACATAGTAACTGTTAGATTTGCTTAGGCATATTTCATTCCTTTTAGATCTGTAACTCTGGTAGACAACACAAACAAAAGAACAGACTGTCCCTATCCTTAATTGGTGGATGGGATGGCCTGTACCAATTTTCCATTAGTGATAGTAGCAGAGGCAAATTGCATTAAAGTGCCTCTCACATTCAGCCAAGTTATTGCTGCCACTGGAAACAAAGAGACGTTTTCTTTCACCGTGAAATGACTTCCATAGTCTGCTGGAGATGTGTCGCTGGCTCCCGCGTCTGTCTCTGCTTCTAATTTCACCCTGCCTCACTACTCACATATACACTTTCTCTCTGTCTCTGTCTCTCTCTCTCTCACACACACACACACACACAGACACACACAGACAATCACACATGCTGGGTAATACCACTCTGGCATCCAAACGGATCAAAGTGCAGGCCTGTTGCCATGGCAGTACCACGTTTGAGTAAACACAGGAGGCTCCTTTCCGGCAGTCTGTCTCATGACCCCTGACCTTTTGACCTTGAGGTTGCTGACCTCACCTTTTCTGCAGAGGCCTTGTCCTCTTCGCTGTAGATTATGAACAAACAGCCAGTACTGCCAGTGCCACATCGCTCGCAGTTCTGTCTCAATATGCCTTTTTTAGGCTCAAAACAGAACTGCTGTTTTTCTTCTTCTTCTGCTGCTGGATTTCTTAAAGGTTGTGGTCAGAGTTTTTCGAAACTCAGTGCTGTCATTTATAGTGCTTTTTTTATGCAGCAGACATTAGACTAAACCATGGCAATCATGACAAAATTAACAAAAATGCGCTTGATCTGGTCCTAAAATCTGATTGGCTAAGCCACACCCAAAGCTGCTGGAACACATTCACTGTTAGAACAACATATCTCCATTTTTGTCATTTTTTACCTAATCTGATCATGCCGGCTGCCTTTTATAATGTGTTAAATATAATTATTTTATAGTGTATATTGTTTGGGACCAACAGAAATGCTTCAAAATCTTTTCAAGATCTGTGGTTTTTATGGTGTTATTATAATTTCACGGCTGTATTTTAAATCATACGAGTGTAGTGAGAGAGAACACACCAGCACACTTAATGGCTAAGTAAATGTCCATTAATCAGCTGTACACACCTTATGAATGTTTATCTTCCAATATCTGTTTTATTTTTTTGATAAGTTAGAGAGACATTTTCGTTTCATCTGCGGTCCACCTTCTTTCATGTCTTTTGCTACAGCCAGGCTATGACATAAACACTTGATCAGTCATGTGACTTTATTTTATTTGAATAGTATAGTGTTTATTTGGCAAAGCCATATTTGTAGTAGTTTATTTCATTCTTTTCTATTCTATTTTCATTCATTTTAGCGATTTTATTCAACAGTTGCAATTTACATTCTATATGCTAACGTTTCCTAATATGTGGCTGGAAACTGAGCTCATTGTATTTTCACAAAGAATCTTTTCCACTACACAAAGTACTGGAGCAGTTGGCATTGAAAAATTGGAACTATTCTCTTTCCAGTGGTCACTGGTCACTGGGTCTAGTTTTATGGTCTTTAGTCCTTGCTCATGATTGGTACCATCAAAATCCAATGATACTGGAGGGTGTTCTCCTCTGTCTTTGGCATCACTTGAAGGAATTCTTCACTGTTAATATAATTAGCAAGTTAGACACTTTAGAGTAGCACCAAAAATAATTCAGTCATCAATCGTGGTTATTATAGTGGTACCAGATGTCTCAAAAAGATGGAAAAGTAACTAGGACTTGAACCATAAGCTGGTTCCTGTTTGGTCTTATTGTTGAAAGTGCAGTGAAAAAGCGTCCTTTAATTGTTATGTTGCTAGGCAACCATAGCCTATTATGTCACCTAAGTTTAACACTTGTCAAAAGAACAGTTTATTGTGATTATTATTAATGATAAAGGTAATACTTTATGGAATTGAGAAATTTTTCTATTTCATGCTGTTGTCTTTTGTCTCTTTGCACTGTGCCTAACACTTAATTGTGGTAAAAGTTTGATGAATACAGGCCATTGTCTCCTTTTTCTCAGGTTCAAACAAGTTTGCAAAAACTGATCTCAGGTCAGTGTTCACACTCCACCTTTCTTTAGATGTCTCCACTAAAAACCATCTGCCTGGGACTGGCATGCAGCTTCTAAAAGGCCCATATGGCTTGAACATCTGGCTATGTTAGAAGCTCTGTCTCTGTGATCGGTGGCCACCACTGAAGACTCATTAGAGAAAGACCTCTCCCAGCAGCACCGGAGCCAAGGCCAGAAAACCACATGAACACCTCTCGCTCACGTAAAATATATACCAGACATATTGCTCACCGTTAAAACAATGCATGACTTCATTCAGGTGGAAAATGCACAATCAGGTTAAAGAGTACAGCTGTATGAACTTGACATGTAGTTATGTTAGTGTACATCTATATGTACTTCTATGTAGCTGGCCATCAGTTCAAACATTCTCAGAACAAATGTTATCGGAGGGTGAGGCAATAGAACAGCAGGTAATGATTTATTATCTGCACAATGCAGGAGGAAGTGTTTAGCCTAATCCTCCATAATGGAATAATTGATTTGCTTGTTGCGGCTCAAGCTGTCTACTTAAACTGCGCTTCATTTGCACAACAATTTAACAAATAGTTTCCACACTTGGAAGACTATCGTGTAGACAGCGGAACGCTGAGTGAGTGGCGGACGCTTCACCAGGTGGGTTGTAACAAATGACCTCTGGAGGGGAAAAAAACTTTTACAAAGTCCAAGCTGCCAGCACAAAGACATTATACTCTTTATGATAATGATTGCAATTTTGGTTCTGGCCACTGCCTCTTGTCCAGGACGATTTCCAACTCCTTCGCTGAGAACAATAGGTCAGCACAAACGTTCTGCTCTAGTCTGGACCGAACACTTAATATATAACAGATGATATTAGTCCAAATGATACATTAAAGGGTTGAGTGCTGTAATTTTTAAATAATTGGCATAAATTAAAGACTGCTCATTTTCATTACTGTAGGTTCTACTGCTCATGAGGAGAATTCGCTGTGTATGAGAGTTGAGGAGAAAGAATGACAGACCTTCATGAAAGTGTGTGAGAATGAGAGAGTGGCCGAGAGCAGGAGCAAGAGAGGGAGCCAGAGAAGCAGAACAAGATCAGGTGCGGGTTCAATCAAATGCAACATATCCTGTTTCAATGACTCGAGTTGCGAGGTTAAGCAGTGAAGCATATCGCCTGCCTGAACACATACACACTGTAATGTTGGGGAGCGATGATGAGGCGGACGCATATGCTGAGATAAGAGAGATTTATTGTGGGCAAATCCATACTCAGGGTCAAGACAGTCCAAGGTCAATGAGCCAACATGGAGAGAATGATGGGCAAACGTAACGTAACTAAACACAGACAGGAAACAACACGGAGGCCGGAACAAACAAAACACCACAGTAAAGCACACTACATGAGAATACAAAGATCAGCAAACTCACAGGGGAAAACACAGGGCTTAAATACAGGTTAACAAGATACAGGTAAAAATAATCAAGGGCGGAGTTTGAAAACAAGGGGGCAGGACCAGGAAGAACTCAATGAAAACAAAATCACATGGACATGACTGGAAAGTAAACGCAAGCACATGGACAGAACTGGGAGGAACCAATCGTGACACACACACACACACACAGGACCAGAACTAGGATGAAAATTTTAGTGAGGTTCAGTTAGCAAAGTAGTCTACATCACTTACTAAATAAAATAACTGTCGATTTTTAGTATCTTTGTTTTTCACCATTCATTGCTCCCTTTTCTTCCATCCATAATGTTTACCTTTTCTGTGTCAATGATATTCTGACCACAAAAAAACAGAATTAGAGTTCAACACAAGTGAGGATTCCTTCATGTCATTCCCTGGTTTGACTGGTACAGTAATAACAACTTTTAACACAAAGCAACATCTGTCTATTTTGTGGTACTGAAGCATGATTGTTAATTGTAAATGCGATATATAAATGATCATTACTATAATTCTATAATATAATTCTGGCCACTAAATAAAATTTTGGGCCCATTAACTGGGTGATCCAAGCAGCCAGTGATTTCTTTATATCTCGACTCCTGCTCAAACAGCATAAGAGTATGTGTTCCTGTCTTTGTAGTGAATTTCCATAGATTTCTAGGGTTATTATATTTAAAGACTGCCTTGCTACATCTAAACCAAGCTCTATTTCCAAACTTTAACCTCTGGAAGCAACTGTTTCTTTTATTTTTTTTTTTAATTAAACTTGCATTATTCATCAGAGGGAGCAGCCAAATGTCTCCACAACATAAAAATGTTAATGTTTTCCATCATCCTTAGGACATCTGGTCTCCACAAAAAGCTAAATGCAATGCATGCAAAAGGTGTGTGGGGGACGCTACCTTGTCATTAAACTGCAAACCTGTGCATTTTTATTATTTTCTCATGTAGCACTGTATCTGCTGGCATAGGCCTCAACACATCCATCAAAACTATACACAGTACATAAAACTTCACATATGCTTTTGAAAAAAAACATGCATTTTTTCCGCATTGTTTCACAAAGAATTTTAGGGAGTTTTCAAGCCACGTCAGCCCTCATAAAAAGCACAGTGAGTTTTCACAAGTGGTTCAGGAAGAGGACGTGTGAGCTTCAACCACAAAGGAATGTGTGTATGAAACAGAACGTTCAGAGTATGTTTCCTCACAGAAACCATGAGCAAGCAATCACGACAAACTGTAAAATTGTTACCATAGGCCTTTAAACTGTCCCATGCATGTCTCTGTATCATTAATCTAGAGATTAAAACTCTTCATCCTCTCTTCACAGTTGAACCTCTTTCATTTGGTCAATGCTTTAAAGTCCTGAACACCCACAACAACATACGCCAGCAAGCCAAAACATTATGGCCACTCACAGGTGAAGTGAATAATGTTGATTGTCTCATAACGATGGCGCATGTCAAGGTCTGGGGTATTTAGGTGGGAAGTGAACAGTTGGTTTTCCTACACTGTTGGAAGGCACTGTGCAGGTACATTTTTCATTCATCAAATTTCATCCCAAGTGAAAAGTACATATTTGTACCTTTTCATAACCAAATGTTTTAAAAGAGAACAATAAGATAAAAAGTCTGGAGACAAGACGGGGGTGTGGAGTCAATACAACTCAGAAAATATAATTTCAATGGATTATGGGAACAATTATGACCCCTGACTAAAGGTATTGAGATGTACTCTTAAGGGTACCACCCCAGTGACAAGAGGGACACTGCCCCAGTAACAGTGTCGTACCTTTTTTTTTTACTGGATGTAGGAGAAATGGGCAGATATAAAGACCTGAACAATGTTGAGAAGTGACAAACTGTTATGTCCAGATGACTCTGTGGGAGTATTGCTAAAACAACAAGGCTTGTGGGATGTTCCTAGTCAGCAGTGGTGAGGGAATAAGTCACAACACAGAGTGCATTGCACCCGATTGCATATGGGGTTGCATGACCACAGATGATCAGTTGCTAACCCCCGTCTACTTCTACAGTCAAATCAAATCAATTTGTACTGCATTTTTACAGCTGATGTTGTCACAAAGCAGCTTCACAGAATTCCAGTAAAGACAAAGTTTTAACAAGAATGTAAAAACCCCTAGGTGACCAAGCCAGGGGCAATGGTGGCAAGAAAAAACTCCTTTAGAGCTGAGGAAGAAACCTTGGGAGGAACCAAGGCTCACAAGGGGGGGGGGGGGGGGGGGCAAGTGGACAGTCGTTTAGTTGGAAAAAGGCAAAAGGCAGGGAGATAGAATTAATTTTATTCTGTTTGTTTGTATGTAAAACAGGGAATGTGAACATTTCCAGAGTGTGGCTAATGACTCCAGCAGATCTGACTATAACTTAACTAAAGCTTAACCAAAAGGAGAGAACCAGAAAGACACACAGACACGAGAGCACTCTGACACAATTTGGTATCCCTCCACTCCACCGAGTGACCATGTGCGAGCAGCGGGACAACACAATGAGCTGGCGAGAGTCAGAACTGGACCTTGGAGCAATGGAAGAAGGTCGTTACATCACATGGATGGCCAGGTACATGTGTGCTGTTTAACTGGGGAAGTGATGGCATCAGGCTGCACTGTGGGAAGGAGACATGCCAGTGGAAGGAGTGATGCTGGTGTGATGCTCCGGGCAATGTTCTCCTGGGAAACCCTGGGTTCAGGCATTTATGTGGATATCAATTTGGAACATGCCACCTACCTAAACGTCATTGTGCACCAGGTACACCCCTTCAAGGCAATGGTATTCCTAAATGGCAGTGGCCTCTATCAGCCTCTTTCAGTGCCCTGCAATTTTGCACACATTGTTTGGGAATGGTTTGAGGAACATAAAGAATTTGAGTTGCTGCACTGACCTCCAAATTCCCCAAATCTCAATCCAATCGAGCATCTGTGGGATGTGCAAGAACAGCCCAATCAACAACAGCAAATCCATACTCAGGGTCAAGACAGTCCAAGGTCAATGAGCCAACATGGAGAGAACGATGGGCAAACGTAACGTAACTAAACACAGACAGGAAACAACACGGAGGCCGGAACAAACAAAACACCACAGTAAAGCACACTACATGAGAATACAAAGATCAGCAAACTCACAGGGGAAAACACAGGGCTTAAATACAGGTTAACAAGATACAGGTAAAAATTATCAAGGGCGGAGTTTGAAAACAAGGGGGCAGGACCAGGAAGAACTCAATGAAAACAAAATCACATGGACATGACTGGAAAGTAAACGCAAGCACATGGACAGAACTGGGAGGAACCAATCGTGACACACACACACACACACAGGACCAGAACTAGGATGAAAATTTTAGTGAGGTTCAGTTAGCAAAGTAGTCTACATCACTTACTAAATAAAATAACTGTCGATTTTTAGTATCTTTGTTTTTCACCATTCATTGCTCCCTTTTCTTCCATCCATAATGTTTACCTTTTCTGTGTCAATGATATTCTGACCACAAAAAAAACATGTAGCAAATCCATCTAGCAAATCACAGGACTTAAAAGGTTGCGCAGGGCACCTTTGGAGGTCTTGTGGAGTCCACTCCTTGGTGGGTTGGAGCTGTTTTGGTGGCACACATAGAATCAACAGGTACTCATAATCTTTTGGCTTATCAGTATATATTAAAATATTATTCATGCATTCTAAAGCAAAAAGTAGGATTTTGTTCCGTAGCCTGTGTTGTTACTGAATGCTTGAATTGTGCTACTGATTCTATGGTAACATTTTATTTCAATTATGCTTCCATTTTGCTGCATTTAATGACATGTATAAGGCAAAAATAATATTTATAAACAGCTTTTACCAGTAATTGCAAGATAGCTCAAGAATGTTATGAGAAGGAAATAATATTAACTATCCATCCATCCATCCATTTTCTAAGCCGCTTTTCCGTCAGGGTCGCGGCGGGGGTTTGGGGGGTTGCTGGAGCCTATCCCAGCAGTCTTTAGGTTGGAAGGCAGGATATACCCTGGACAGGTCACCAGTCCATCACAGGGCGAACAGACAGACACAGACAGTCACTCACACAGTGACACCTAGGGGCAATTCAGCACGTCCAATTGGCCTGACTACATGTCTTTGGACTGTGGGAGGAAACCGGAGAACCCAGAGGAAACCCACGCAGACACGGGGAGAACATGCAAACTCCACACAGAGAGGACCCTGGTCGCCCGGCCGGGGAATCGAACCTAGGCCCTCCTTGCTGTGAGGCGACAGCGCTACCCACCACGCCACCGTGCCACCCATAATAACTAGTGACTGACATTTTTTCTATTATAACAAATTTATGAAACTCCATTTCCAAGTAATGGAACTTGTAAGGCAGAGACCTAGTTGGGAGCTCTACATATCAGTCCTATTGAAGTGATCATTTTCATACATATTTTCCCATACACATAAATATAAGTGCCCCATACAAAACTCCTGTAGTTGAGTTGAAGCAGAAATACCTTGAGGCAAAGTCTGAGTCTGAAAAATGTTAAAGTATCAAAAGTGAATGTACATTCTCAGTTTTTACATTCCATTGTTTTGATGAAAAAATGTGGCTGTAGACAAGAAAACATGCACTGGCTGTTCATGTTTACAGCCACATAGGTCATTAGCAGCATATGCACACAAGTACTTTGACTTAAATTGAAATATTATGTACTGAAATAGGCCTCTGCCTTATATGTTCCTGTACTTGAGAATGGCTTCATAACAGTATTATAAACAGAAAATGTACATCATTTTACTTGAAAAGCCCTTATAATAATACAATATCTTTTACTTGATAAAATGTCTTGTGATTATTGGCATAACCTGTTATCCATTGCTTGTGCCTTTGTTATGAAGTATATATGTAGGCAGCCTTCAAATAAAGTGCTTCCAACAGCTTTGAGTGCTTTAACATGTGCTTATGTGTTTTATGTAGTCTATTCTGTACAGACATGTAAGGAAACCTCAAGGACCCATTTCCACAATGGTGAACAATAAAGTCAATCTAATTTAACATGGCATTGCATAAAGGGTCGGGTTTAGAGTAACCGACTCTGAGTTTATACAAAGATAAATCCTTTAACATTCATCTTGGTTCGCGTGAGCTGGTCAAGCGCTTTTGCTGGTAATCTCTATTAGATGTTTAATCTTACTATTGGGAGTTATACATTAAAAAGATACGTGAATGAGGGATCATCTATTTTATGCCTTTTTTGCACTCTGAACAACTTCAGCTGTAGTAGGTGCGCACACACACACACATACACTCACAGTCTTTTGGTCTCCTGTTCAGCATCTGTGAAGCTCGTCTAGGCTGCGGTGTGTCTTTTGTGGTTTGTGTGAGCCCTAAGCCTCTGTCCAGAGCTGACAGGGTCAGCAATGATTCCCCTCCCAGGCATTTAGCTGCTCTGACTCTGCAACTCTGGGTAACGAAAGCCTTCAGCAGGAGAAAAAGGCCCAAATGGGTAATACTGTAGAGGATAAACAAATATATAACAGTATTTACTTATTGTCATATGAAAAACTCATCTCAAATAATTCCCTCAAATTGGCCTCTTTGTGTTTTATGTATGATTTATGTAGTTTTGGTGCCTCTTAGGTTTATCAGAATTCATGGTTTTCCAATTTTTTTGTCCATTGATGTTCTCTCACTACAATACCCAGCATGCATGCCATACCACCATCGGGGGTCAGTTCTCAGGCAATCCTGACATCTAGCCTTGCCAATGATTGTAGGCTAACAAGTACATCCTTGCTGATAGCAAGGCAATGGCATAAAGCTCAACTGTTCAACTGAACATGAGAATCTTCATCTTTCTGAAAGACATTGGTTTTATCTAAGGGTGCAGCATTTTCCTACCAAGTTAGAGCAAAAACACTTGGTTAGCTGAATATAACAAAGGAAACAATGTTTCATCCAGACAGGAATGCACCTAACATATTTTCCTACTTATCTCTCTGTAAAAGAACATCTGATCAATACGTGAAGATTATTTTTTACCATTTCCCTCAAAATAAATAGGTATAACATAAAAATCCTGCATTAGCACCATAGTATTAGCCAGCTAGTAAAAAAAGGCATGCAGGCATGTTCACAACAGATGTAGTGGTGGTAAAATTCATTTTGCTGCTGTGTCACTTTGTTAGCATACACTCTTCTTTAGTAAAGAAAGTGGTTCTATATAGAACTATCAAATCAAGTTTGCCACATCACATTTACACAGGTGGGAAGGTGAGTGAAAACCTTAAACGCGTAGCCCACTTGTAGTAGTTAAATATATAAAAATATATAAGAAAATTAAGATATATACACATATCCATATACACAATATACACATTTGTATGCACACAGTGTTGCACCATTCCAATGGACAGTTTTTGTACAGTAATATAAGTTATGAAAAAACAGCTATGATATATACTGTATATATGATATATACATACATACATATATATATATATATATATATATATATATATATATATATATATATATATATATACTCATCTCTCCCCTCCCTTCTTCACCATATTCTACAGGGGGACTGTGGAGAGCATCCTGAGCAGCTGCATCATTGCTTCGTTTGGGAATTGCACCGCCTTGGATCACAAGACCCTACAGCATATAGTGAGGACAGCTGAGAAGATCGTTGGGGTCTCTCTCCCCTCCATCATGGACATCTACACCACACGTTGTATCTGGAAAGCCACTAGCATTGTGGACGACCCCATCCATCCCTCACACTGACTTTTTTCACTGCTGCTGTCTGGCAGAAGGTACCAGAGCATCCGCCACCACTGCCAGACTCTGCAACAGCTTTGTTCCTCAAGCGATCAGGTTTTTAAACTCACAAGGACTGAAATAAACTCTCCCCCCACACACACACATACTCTACACACACACCTTTTGATGCTCTACTTGCACTATCTGGAACATTGCTGCTACACTGTGTTTACACTGTTTACTCAGGTTTTACTACCTCAGTAACTGCTGAGTTTATGAATGTCATCTGACTGCATGACTCACAGATCACAGCATGTTAAATATCTCTGTACCTTATTTTCACTACCTTATGTCCAGAAATGTGCGCTGTCGGCGCAGCACTGTCCTGTCTGTTTACTGTGTCTGTCTGTTTAATTTATCTTATTTATTATGTTGTTTCTAGCTTAATTTTTTGTTTGCACACTACGTCTGCACGTTCGCACTTTGTACTTTTTGTTCCTTGTTGCGCCGTGTTGCTCCTGGAGGAACGTAATTTCACTCCACTGTGTACTTGTACATAGATGGAATGACAAAAAAAGCCTCTTGACTTGACTACTGTTGTACACATTTACATATGTACAATTTGTGAGTCTGAGGTAAATAAAGAACACTTTGCATGATTAAAGGACTCTTTGCATCATGAAAGGGATTGATGGAGAATGGTTCTATATAAAACCCTTATTTAAAATGGTTCTACAGTTGGTTTCACCAACTTCTCTGGTACTATATAAAACCTTTTTTGCTTAGAGTGTAGCATTTAACCAAAGTATAGTATCTTTTCAATGAACTTCAGATGAGCTTCCCTATATTTATACGGATGAGTGGTCTTTTTAACACATTTTAAACTGTAGCATCTCAGGAAGTTACTTTGTGTGCTCAGCTTACGTGTGGCTGAGTAGAAGGAATCTTTCAAAGAGGTGAATTAGTTCAAATACTTTCAAAGTTAAAATTAATTAGATAAAATGAATTTGTGAAAATACTTTTTAAAGATTTTTGCAAAAAGGAGTCATTTGTGAGTGTCACACAGCTGCCATGAGGTCAGTGTGGCGTTGCAGGTGACGCTTCCCCGATGTCTATCTCAGGGTCTTGGGTGGCCTGCTGGGATGGAGCAATGCTGTCAGGTTAAAGTACCAGACTGCAGGGGATACAGAGAGACAGAGCAGGAATGAGAGTTAAGTGGTTAGGTGATAGCATGCTGAGAGAGAGTGTGGGGGGCCTCTGCATGCAGAGCAGATTCAGGGTCACTCCAGATCAATACACACGGCCACCCAATACTCCCCACACTCTCTTTAATCTAACACAGCCTCTCTCTCTCTCTGTATATGGTTTTATCTCTCTTCTCTCCCTCCCTCCCTCCCTCTCTCACTTTACTTTCTCTGTGTCCCTCTGTCTTTATTTCTCCCTCTCTTTACTTTCTCTCCCTCTCTTCAACTTTCTTTCTCTGCCTTTTTCATTTTCTCTTTCTACGTTTTCCCTCCCTCCACTTCCCTTCCCTTTTCCCTCTCTGCATCTCTACTTTCTCTCCATCTCTCTTTCTTTCATCCTGTCTTTATCTTCCTTTAATTCCACCTCTCTCTTTCTACTGCCTGTCATTTCTTTCTTTCTCTCGTGTCTTCTTCTTTCTCTCTACTTTCTCTCTTGTTTATCTTTCTCCTCTTTCTCTGTCTGTCATTCTTTCTCTTTCTCTTCGTCTCATTTCTCTCATTCACTCTTTCTGCCTCTACATTCTCCCTCGTGCCTCTTTCTCATTCTCTCCCCTTCTACTTTCTCTTCTTACTCTCTTTGTTTGTGTTTCTCGTTCTACCTTATCTATTTATCTGTGTCCTTCTCTGTCTGTCTTTCTGTCTGTCTGTGTGTTCCACTTGGGGTCCTCCAGGGTCCAGACACCTGAGTCTTTAATTACAGTCATTAAAAGTTCAAGGCTTTATCAAACGCTGTCTAGCTTTACAGCTCCATAAACACTCGCCGCTGTGGTATCCACCTGTGGCTCAAGCGAGAGTCATGCGAGTCGTCTCTTAGGATAAGAGAGTATGAGAGGGTGTGGGAGGAGTCTAAGGGACAACTTTAAAAACATTAAGCTGTTCTGTCCGTTTCTATGGTGTATTTGTGCTGGTAAGTGTGTGTGAAGCCTGTTCTGGCTCACATCACCGGCTCTGACAGTTAAACTCAGTTTTAACTGTCTGTAGAAGAAGCGCATCTGACAGTTTTATTCCCGCTAACGGCCTCGTCCAGGTACACTTGTGTAATAGCATTACCTCTGACTCCTCACAGGCACTAACTTAGCTGATAGATTATTGCTAACAGCCTTCACTCTGCTGAACACACACTTAGCTTAGCTTACACAGGCCAGACTGTAAAAGCAGGGCTTTCTGAAGGGGCAGGATAAAGTGTGTGAGTGAATGTGGAAACTAAGGCATACAATGGTGTGACTGCCTCTCTGCTGCGTGGGAGCGAGTGCATTAGCGGCGCTCAGTAATCAGCACTTAAGTGTGTAGGCTCAGCTCGTGGGCCTCTAGTTAAACTCCAGAGGGAGCGGTGAGGCTGATTACTCCTGTGGGGAGAAGCATGGAGGCCATGAGCGCACAGCAGCCCAGATCAAGCAGGCCGGAGACACTGGCTCCATCAACACCAGCCAACATCTGGAAACACCATCCTCCAGATGTGCCTCAGCTCCTACTCTGCCTTCCTTACACCTCCTGTAGAGGAGGAGCTAATGAGCTCAACCCTGTCCTCCAGAGAGACATTTCCCAAAGCAGGATTTGGAATGGAATGGAATGGAACGGTGTTTATTGTCATTGTAGTTCACTGAAATCTCATTTTGTGACCTCCTGAGCATGACGCTCAGGGTCAGACTGCCAAGTGGTATTTAGTAAAGATCTAGATAAGCCTTAAAAGCATTGTGGGTTGCTCTTAAGACACCTTGATGAATGTAAAAAATACCCACAGCATTACGAAATACCAGATTAAAACATGGTTTGATTAAAACTGTTTGGTTTTGGTTTGCGCAAAACGTTAATAAATCTACATCTGTGTCTACCTTGTCTCTTCTCTTCTGGGAAGGCTTTACACTAGATGTTGGAACATTTACTTTGAGGATCTGATTGCATTCAGCCGCCAGAGCATTAGTGAGGTCAGGTACTGAGGTTGAATTGTTAGTTCTGGATCACAAACACCACACCAATTCATCTCAGAGGTACTGGGTGGAGCTCCATGACTCCAGAGAACACAGTCCACAGTCCAGTACTCAAGGGGTTTATACCCCTCTAGCTGACACTTGACATTGGGCGTGGTACCCTTAGGCACATGTCTGACTACACCAGAGTGCCCCATTCTACTGCTTTTTTTAAGGAAGTGAGCATTTAATTGTCTGTATTCACTATTTCGTAGGGGTACATAGGTGCTTTTCAACTAAAGCCATATTTGAGTTGGATTCGTTTTACCAAAGAAGATACAGTAATGTAATATTTATGTGATTTGACTGGCCAATTTGTATGGGATAAATGATCTCTGCAATTTCCCCAAATCACCCCAAATAGCCCAGATTCGAACACTGCGCAGACCTTTACATCAGCATTATGCAACAGACCCCACACTTTTGAACAATAACCACATGATGTGTGACCAACTGGCCTATAGATTAGCATTAAGCTAGTAAAGTGGGTTCATTTATCTTACTAAATGCTGTCCAGCAAGACAGAAAACACACTGCTTTGCGAGAGGTGCTTCTGAGATATTTCATTTTCCTTCTCCTTGTAATTTAGCAATCACTAAAACGGTTGTGGATTTCAGTTGTCTTGTCATGAATTTGATTAAGGGGCAGGATGGCCTTGTCCTCAGGTCACAAAAAGAATAGGGAGCCATATTCTAGGAAGGTGAAGTCATCTTATTCATCAGCTGCTTGTTCAAATTTTCTCATTCCACCTTACCGCATCATTTTAGGTGGAATGGGAAAGTACATAAGACAAATGTTACATCAATGGGTTACATCAGCATAATTTTATCTCCCCCCATAGTACATTTTCTGTATCTGTTGGTTGCATGATGTTCTTTACTGCTGCTCTTAACTGTGGGGTGCCTCAGGGGTCCATCCCGTCCTTCTCTTAGGCTTCTTGATACATCATTTTAATCTTTATTTTAATTGTTATACTGATGACAGATTGTACCAATCTGTAAAACAGTGATTTTGGCTGGGTGGTCCATCTAAATGGAAGTCATTGGCTGTGATGGGCTGGATGTTAACTTTCTTAATTTGAATGAAAACAAAACAACAATAGCAGGTCCTTATTACTGTCTCTTCTACTGGTTCTCTTAGGATAAATGCCCATTAGTGTTCTAGGAATCTACACTCTTAAAATGATGGTTCTACAGGAGTTCTTTAGCAAACCATTTCATATAGAAACTTTTTGAAAATGGTTCAGAATAGCACCACCATTTAAGAATGAAATGATTCTACATAGAACTCATGGTTCTAAGTAGAAACTAAAGTGCTATTGAGGCAGCATGTTTTTTTTTTTATTTTAAACTCTTGTCTGAATTCCTCATTGAACACTATGAAGCTTGTTAAGTCTGGCTTTTTTCATTCAAGAACATCGCTAAAGAGAGGAAAGGCCTTTAAAGAAAAATGGAAAATGATTCATGTGTTTATATCACCACAACTGGGTTATTGCAAGACACTTTTTGCTTGTATTGAGCTCTTTCAGCAGGTCCACAATGCAGCAGCCTGTCTCCCAACTTTCCTGTGTTAGACTCTTCATAGGCTTTTAGTAAAATCTTCCTTTTTGTTTTTTTTAAATATTTGAGTGTGGTTCTTTATATATAAATTGTTTTATAAATTTATAAATTGTTTAAATATTATATTGTGCATTTATGTTTTATGTGCTTATTTATGAAACCTCATATTTTAATTCTTACTGTATATTTTAATTATTTTATTAATTTTCCTGTTGTGAAGCACGTTGCAGCTTTTGTCAAATGAACACAAATCAGTTTATTTTTTACAATTGAATCTGAAACATTTCAGTGTATGAGGCAGCCCTCAACTTTTGACCTAAGTTGGCCAGCTGAGTGAGAAATCTTGCATTGTAAAACACTGACCAGGTCTTTTGGAGCCAGTGTACTTCCTGAATATGACACTTTTATTTTGGACTAAACGTTTTTTATTAAGCTGATGTGTTGAGGAGGAAAAATAAAGCCTACAGGGTCCGGGAGGAGAGTGGGAGGGGAGGATGGGGGAGCAAACCACCTCGCTGCTAGGTAGTAAAACCACCTTCCTCTTTTTGCAGCCCTGTAATTAAAGCCAAATGAGAATTTTGTGGATCCCCATTAGCATTTTATTTCGGCCTACAAACAGAGACCGGGTTCTCCCTCCGCTGTGCTTTTAGCACCAGCAGCGGTAACCCTACTAGACCTGGAGCTCTACTCTTTCACTGTTAAAACACTATTTCACAAGGTCACCATTCCTCAAAGTCTCTCTGCAGCTAGGAGAGGAAGTTCTCCAACATTTAACCCTTAGAAACCCTGAAATTCCAGCCTGTACACCCTAAACAAACTGAACTAAGGATGTTGTTTTATTTACAAACATTACTTGTAATTAAACTTCATGTTAAAATTACAAAGCCTGAACAATGACTCTGCTCACTTGGACTGAACAGAAATAGCATCAACAATTATATTTAATTCAGAATAAAGTTAAAAAATGTATCTGTCTGATATGATCAGGTCAGAACATTATATATTACAAGGCATATTCTTCACACCACCACTATGTCTTTATGTTGGAGTATATGACCCTGGCTATAAGCTGGTACGTGGTAATTTACTGGCTGGGGGGCTGGAGGTGGGCCGACGTCAGGCAGCAGGGCTCGCTAATGTAATGCACATTCGTAAGAAAAGGGACTAAAGCAGAACAAGATTTATAGGATTTTGAGGGTGCAAATCACCACTGTCCCTGATAATGGCTCCCCAAAAGGCCCCCAACAGACATTAGGATCATGGTAATCTGCACCAAGGCTGCACTTAAATCTAAAACTTCCCCTACCAGGACCAGTAGAACTCCAGAGTGGATGAAGTTCATATCACTTTGAATGTCCACCATTCCAGTCATCTTCTTAGTAGAAAGTGTAATTGCATGGTACCACAGTGTAATTGCCTTCTACTGTTATTGTACCTGTACAGAGACACGACTTCTTTGTATCTCCAAAATGACAACTTTACAGGAGAAGGAAAAAAAAACCTACTTTACTTTTAATGTAAGTCAATGGAACCAGAGATTTTTCCAAGTCAATTTGGGGCTGAAAAATGACAAAAATAGAAATATGAAGTGTTGTTCCAACAGCAGCGATATACAAATGCAGCAATTAGCAGATGCTTTTATCCAGACTGACTTACAAAAGTGCACTCAGATAAAGTATCGAAGCTAGGAAATACCCTTGAGCTAAGATGCCAATAACAAGGGTAGCGCTAATACCTACATAGAAAGACATGCCATACAGAAATAAGACATAAGTGCAATACAACTCATTTCAGTATATGCAAGATTAGTGTTGATTTAAACACTGCCCAAAGAGATGGGTCTTCAGTTTGTGCTAGAAGACAATGAGGGACTCCAGTGGAAAGGTCTTGCTGCTTATCTTTTATGCCAAGCAATACTGGAGCTCAAAAAGTTTAAGGTATGAATCCAGTTTTGGCCATTATTATAAGGTAGGGAGGTGTAGGTCCATTTTTGGATTTATTGGCTTTGTAGGCAAGTATCAGGGTTTTAAATCTGATGTGGACAGCTAGGTAAAGCCAGTGAAGGGTATGCAGCAGTTGAGGGACATGAGTGACAACAGGTAATGCTACTGCATTCTGGATCAGCTGTAAGGGCCTGATGGTCCACATAGGAAGAACAGGTGGTCTCCCTAGAGATAAAGAGTTGAATTCTCCAGATGTTGTAGAGGAGAACCCTATATGACCAAGTCAGCTTCAGAAAGAATGAAGTCGCAGTTCATGCCAATAACAGAACATGATGTAATTTGATATGAACTATTTCTTATTTAAATAAGAAGAGCAATTTTGTCAATAATGATGATTCTAAACCCGCACTTGAACCTTGTCTATACTACATCTCAGCAAGCATATATATCGGTCCACTGGCTTGACAAGGTCCACATTTGGACCACCCATATTACTGTCCAGATTACAAGCTCTAACTTTTCCTAACTTCTTTCTCCAAAAAGATATTAAATACACAGAGACTTTTATTTTAGAAAATAAACAAATAATACAAACCACTGAGACAAAAAAAAAATACTAGGCGTAATATAAAATGATTTTATAGAAAATGTTGTTGCTCACACTGTCTGAGATTAAAATTATTGGCAACACTTTACTGTAGGGTACTGTTCATATAGGGTATATGACACCTACATAAGCTTGTCAAGACAACTAACATAACTCTACACAAATGTTCGCAACTGCTTATTCCAAGTGGACTGTCAGCTTTGCCATCAGCAGGCTGACAGTGGTCAATTATCCTCTTGCCATCAGGGATTATCTACTATGTAATCGCATGTGTAACTACATAGTTGAGTTTGAATAATGCAGTAAAAAATGTCTGGTAGCTTATTTGGGTCACAGATTAACCTGCATTTGAATGTAACCCAGCACAGTTGATACACTGCTGTGCATTTATAGTTAACACTTTTCAATGGAAGTCAGTTTGCAATACAATTATGAAAGTATGTGCCATATAAATGTGTGTGTGTGTGTGTGTGTGTGTGTGTGTGTGTGTGTGTGTGTGTGTGTGTGATTTGGCCCTCTATAAACACAACTTCTTGGTTCAGCGCAGTTTGTTCAAGCTGTTTCTGCACCACACAGCCAAAAGCTGTAATAAACACAGGCGTATTAAACGTGGTGAGGGGAACACACTCTGAAGGCTGTTACACAAAGCCTGGGGCTGCTCAGGGAGACAAGAGATGCCAAGAAACAGAGATAAGCTTGGCAGTGAAAGTACAGCAGGACAAAATAAAGCTGTGAGCTGTATACAGTGCTGTGTAAAAATTAGAATCCTTCATTTATTTAATTTCCAGTCACAACAATTATTGATTTTTCAGGAGTTGTTTAGGAAATTAGATTTAGGATAATTCATTTACAAAGAAGGAGAACGTAAAAAAGTAGCAAAAATAAAACCAAAAATAATAAGGGATACAGAGAAAATGAGACGCTTAACAACTGTGCAAGACCTGGTAGACCACCAAAACTGTCCCCATCATATAAACAGCACTTTCCTCTTTGAGAGAGAGGAGAAAATCAAGCAGCTTCAGATCTGAAAACATCCACAGGTGTTTCTGTCCATCCTTCCATTGTGAGAAGACAACTCAGTGCTATGGGTCTGAAAGGATGTGCAGCTGTCAAGAGGCTCTTACTAGCAAAAGGAAATAGACTAAAAGGAATAAAGCTCAGTAACCAGAACTTTCTGCTCTTTTATTTCAATATATATATATATATATATATTCAATTGAATACACCACAAAGACAAGATATTTAATGTGCAAACGAATAAACTTTATTGTTTTTTGCAAACATTCACGCATTTTGAATTTGATGCCTGCAACATGTTCCAAAGAAGTTGGGACAGGGGCAACAAAAGACTGGGAAAGTTGAGGAATGCTCAAAAAACACCTGTCTGGAACATTCCACAGGTGAACAGGTTAATTGGAAACAGGTGAGTGTCATGATTGGGTATAAAGGGAGCATCCCTGAAAGGCTCAGTCGCTCACAAGCAGGGATGGGGTGAGTTTCACCACTTTGTGAACAACTGTGTGAGCAAATAGTCCAACAGTTTAAGAACGTTTCTCAACACGCAATTGCAAGGAATTTAGGGATTTCATCATCTACAGTCCATAATATCATCAAAAGATTCCGAGAATCTGGAGAAATCTCTGCAAGTAAGCAGCAAGGCAGAAAACCAACATTGAATGCCCGTGACCTTTGATCCCTCAAGAGGCGCTGCATTAAAAACCGACATCATTCTGTAAGGGATATTACCACATGGGCTCAGGAACACTTCAGAAAACCGTTGTGAGTGAATACAGTTCGTCGCTCCATCTACAAGTGCAAGTTAAAACTCTGCCATGCAAAGTGAAAGCCATATATCAACAACACCCAGAAACGCCGCCGGCTTCTCTGGGCCCGAGCTCATCTGAGATGGACTGACGCAAAGTGGAAAAGTGTCCTGTGGACGTCGTGTCCTCCAGGCCAAAGAGGAAAAGGACTGTCCGGATTGTTATCAGCGCAAAGCTCAAAAGCCATCATCTCTGATGGTATGGCGGTGTGTTAGTGCCCATGAAATGGGTAACTTGCACATCTGTGAAGGCACCATTAATGCTGAAAGGTACATACAGGTTTTGGAGCAACATATGCTGCCATCCAAGCAATGTCTTTTTCTGGGACATCCCTGCTTATTTCAGCAAGACAATGCCAAGCCACATTCTGCATGTGTTACAACAGCGTGGCTTCGTAGTAAAAGAGTGTGGGTACTAGACTGGCCTGCCTGCAGTCCAGACCTGTCTCCCATTGAAAATGTGCGGCGCATTATGAAGTGCAAAATACAACAACGGAGACCCCGGACTGTTGAGCAAATGAAGTTGTACATCAAGCAAGAATGGGAAAGAATTCCAAATACAAAGCTTCAACAATTAGTGTCCTCAGTTCGCGAACACTTATTGAATGTTGTTAAAAGGAAAGGTGATGTAACACAGTGGTAAACATGCCCCTGTCCCAACTTCTTTGGAACGTGTTGCAGGCATCAAATTCAGAATGAGTGAATATTTGCAAAAAACAATAAAGTTTATCCTTTTGAACATGAAATATCTTGTCTTTGTAGTGTATTCAATTGAATACAGGTTGAAAAGGATTTGCAAATCATTGTATTCTGTTTTTATTTATGTTTTACACAACGTCCCAACTTCACTGGAATTGGGGTTGTATATATATATATATATATATATATATATCACTGCTGTCGTAAAAAAAAAAAAAAACTTGTTTCTCCACAATGGTAACTTTACAGGAGAAGCAAAAAACCGACTTTACTTGTAATGTAAGTTAATGGAACCATTACATTTTTTCCCATTTTGGGTCAAATTGAGCCATTTCTTTTGGTCCATGCTTCATTAAATTTACATACCATGTTGACTGTGTTTTTCCCTGATACTGAAAAAAGAAGAACAAAAGACTTAATGGCTGTTTGACTGGTAACTAGATAAATAAAATGTGGTCTTTGACTTTTGTTTTGTATGTAGGGTTAGGGATTTGGTTGTTAGTAAAATGTCAGGGAAGACATTTTGATTTTCTAACTAATGTTATTGGCACAGTTAATTTAGTTGAATGCTAATGAAATAAAGATGTGTAGTAATGTTCAGGGCCAGTGACTTGATGGTTGTTGTACATACAGTAGTTAAGACATACACTGATATGTGAACATTTGCACACTCTGTTCTTAATCTGTTTGTGGGCTCTGTGTGAGTGTGTTTTATTCTGTTCAGTCTCCGGTCGTGTGCTGCCTCCTGTCCCTAATAGGTACTTTCTTTCTGTGGTGTGAACAGGTCAGACTGTATCATTTATCCACTATTGCGCTGTAAAAACAATCTTATTATCCAGTTCAGTGTTTGCCCTACAGGAGGAAGGCTAAAGGAAAATGTGTTCTAATTTATGGGCTAATTAGGTTCACAACCTCAGGCTTGACAATATACTACCTTAAATAATCACACACACACACACACACACACAGACACACACACACACACCTGTCTCATTAGTCTTGTATGGACCTAAACTGATTTCTGTATTATTGTATCCAAGTAATACCAAACCCAAGAATGGCTCAGCCAGTTAGCATTGAGGCCCCTGTATTTACTGAATAATAAGCCTTAGTAGGCAATAAGCCTGGGATTTTAAGGGTTAAACAAACCTAAACTTAGCCCTAATTTTAACCAATTTACACCTAACCTTAATCTTGACCTCAATAACAAACCTAAACTTAACCTTAAACTCAATAATGTATACCTAAGTCTAACCTTAACCTCAGTAATTTACAACTAATACAAACCTTAACCTCAGTACCCAAACCTAAACCTAACCTTAACCTCAGCACCCAAAACTAAACCTAACCTTAACCTCAGTACCCAAACCTAAACCTAACCTTAACCTCAGCACCCAAAACTAAACCTAACCTTAACCTCAGTACCCAAACCTAAACCTAACCTTAACCTCAGCACCCAAACCTAAACCTAACCTTGACCTCAGCACCCAAAACTAAACCTAACCTTGACCTCAGTACCCAAACCCAAACCTAACCTTAACCTCAGTACCCAAACCTAAACCTAACCTTGACCTCAGTACCCAAACCCAAACCTAATCTTAACCTCAGTACCCAAACCTAAACCTAACCTTGACCTCTGTACCTAAACCTAAACCTAACCTTAACCTCAGTACCCAAACCTAAACCTAACCTTGACCTCAGTACCCAAACCTAACCTTAACCTCAGCATCCAAACCTAAACCTTAGCACCCAAACCTAAAGCTACCTTAGCCACAGTAAACAAATCTAAACCTAACCTTGACCTCAGTACCCAAACCTAAACCTAACCTTGACCTCAGTATCCAAACCTAAACCTAACTTTAACCTCAGTATCCAAACCAAAACCTAACCTTGACCTCAGTACCCAAACCTAACCTTAACCTCAGCATCCAAACCTAAACCTTAGCACCCAAACCTAAAGCTACGTTAGCCACAGTAAACGAATCTAAACCTAACCTTAACCACAGCACCCAAACCTAAACCTAACCTTGACCTCAGTACCCAAACCTAAATCTACCTTGACCGCAGTACCCAAACCAATACCTAACCTCAACCTTAGTAACCGAATCTAAACATAACCCTAACTTTAACTTCAGTAACAAATCTTGAACCAAACCATAACGTCAGTACCCAAACCTAAACCTTACCTTAATCTCAGTCAGCAAATCTAAAGCCCTTTAATCTAAACCTAACTTTAACCTCAGTAACTTAGCCTAACCTTAACTCTAGTAACCTAACCTAAAACTTTAACCTCAGTAACCAGAATGTTCTGCTCTTATATATATATATATATATATATATATATATTAGGGAGCCAAAAGTTGCTGCTCCAAATGTTCTGATCAGAAAGAACTATAAGAATCCATGTGTGTTTAATGTAGAATGTGGCTTCAATAAATGATAAGCTAATGATAGATATGAATGAAATGAGATTATTTGTGATAGTTTTCTCCACTACATGGTCTACTACTACTAAATGGTCTATAGGAGTCACTCCTTTTCACCACAACTACAACTGTACTTCATCTCATTCAGAATGCTCCTGAAATTGAAACAGTAACAGACATATAAATCTTCCAATATTGTTTTATACTTTCAGTTAGAAGGGTTTAGAAGTTACTGCTATAAATACTGTGTGGCTGTACTGAGGCGTCAGTAGTCATGAGGATTACGAGAGTGCACTCTTAAATTGAATCATCAGCTCCCATATAAATAGGCAAAATTATATTATAGGGGCTATAAATTTTAAGGCTGGTGGAAGCCGTTGAATGAAAGCGTTTTCTAAGCGACTGCTGTTTTCAACATCCTCTCTCAGAGTCAGGTTACAATGGCCCTCTGTGGCCTTCCTCTGATACAGCATGCATTCATATTTCATAAAGACGTGAAGCCAAGGTGAGCAGTAAATCTAAGGAGGCTAACAAGCAGGGGAGCGAAAGGAGTGAATGGTGGAGGCCCCAAAAAAAGAGCTATGAGGAGAGGTGCTAGGTCAAATAGAATAAATACGGTGAAAACAGGGCTGTGTGTAATTTTTTGAATGAGCCGTGCTAAGAAAGTTAGGAAAGTTGTAGTACAAACTAAAATATTGTAGCACTGAGAGAAAAACTACACAATGACACCTCTAAAAAGTGTCGTTTCAATTAGGGGAAAAATTTGCATTTTTAACTGTGGAAAACAAAACAGAAGCACATAAAAGTTTTATATATATATATATATATAAGCACTTTACAAATAGTTGCTCTCACAGACTAATGGTAAGGCTCATTTTAACTCATTCAACCTAATAATTTAATTCAAAAATGGGATATAGGCACAGCAAGATATCCTCTAATCTAAGATATCCTCTAATCTTTGGAAGAGTAATTTATGACTTAATTTCAAATCCTTGTTGGCTTTACATATAACATTATAGCCCCAAACTGAAAGTGACTTTGATTTTGTGCTTTAGCTGCTGTAATTAAATCCTGGACTAAGTACAAGCTGCTCTGCAGAGTGTCATAAACTACTGTTGAACTGTGTGAATGTAAAGATGTAAGTTGATTTCTGTTTTGATACAACGGCAATTTTGTGTGTGTCTGTATGTATGTGTGTGTGTGTGTGTGTGTGTGTGTGTGTGTGTGTGTGTGTATGTGAAGGGGGGGGTTTGCATGTCTGTCTGTTTATGTTTTAAGTCTGAGCTGCTTCCGATCCCAGTCCGTTTCCCAGGAATCTGGACCGGGCCAGCGCCGGCTGATCAAATAAACTAAGAGTGATGATGGAACTGTGGGTCCAGCTTTCACACACCCACACCCACCCACACCCACCCACCCACACACCCACACACACCCACCCACCCACAAACACACACACGCACACATGCACACACACACACACACACACACACACACACACACACACTCATTTGTTTTACCTCATCAGGACAAGGGGTCATGTATACTGTAAAATCTTCAAGCAGCTAATAAAATAGTTTAAAGCTATTTATTTCAGCTGTGAGTGTGTTTTTGCCAGTACAAATGTTACATATAACTACAAATAAACATAAATCCAATAGCAAAGTATGATATTGACTTCTTATTGATGTGATTGATATCTAATGCACAGGACCGAGATCATTTAGTCGTGATGTCATATATGCAAGATGTCATGATAGTTAAGTTATGGTTACAACTTGGTAAAGTAGGAGAACTAGATAATTAAGTTGTGGTAGAAAAGTAGTGGTCATGACTTAATAAGCCAGGGGGAGGAGATAGTTAAGTTGCAGTAGTTAAGTTGTGGTCATGATAAGTATAGCAGGGGAAGAAAATAATGAAGTCCTGAAAACTAAGTAAGGCAGGGGAATGAGATAATTTATTTGTGATAGTTAAGTCATGGTGACAATTGAGTAAGGCATGGAAATTAGATAAGTTGTTATGGCGAAGTCATAGTCAAAGTCTTGACTTAGTCAGGCCTCGTACGAGATAGTTAAGTTGTGGTCATGACTTTGTAAGGCTGGGAAATGAGATAATTTGTCATAGTTAAGTTGTGTTCATGACAGTTAGGCATGGGAACAAAAAAGAAAGTTTTTTTTTTCAGTTTTAAAAAATAAATAAAACATGGCATTTTGCATTGTATTACAAAGTCAAAACCATGTTGTTGTTTTTTTTAGGTTTCCCACAAAATCAAAGCAATTTTCTCCTGAACATGTACAAAAACAAAACCCACACACCAAACAAAGGCCTTAATCAAACCCCCCCCCTCTCCGCCCCCAAGCATCTGGAGGTTCTGCACACTGTCTGCTTACAATAAACACAGCAAATCAGAGTGTAAATGAGCCATATAAATGTGTGAATGTGTGTGTGTGTGTGCGCGTGTGTGTGTGTGTGTGTGTGTGTGTTGCACAAAACTCAAATAAGCTTCATCCTTCATCCAGCACAATGAAAAAACACTGCTTCAATTATTCACTCTACCATTCTGTCTGACTCCTACTCCATCTCACCTCCAGTGTTTTTTCCTCCAGCTTTTGAAGTCAGCGGCACCATAAGCAGCCCTGTGCTGAGATATTGCTGAGCGGAGGGAGAAAACGGGGGGGGGGGTATGTAGTCAGACGAGGGAGAGTCATAGAGGAAGAGAAAGTCATTATCCGTCCTGCCACATAAAAGTGCGCTGTTCTCTCTTCTGTCCCACACGCCGGGTGTGGATTTATGTACTATTTAGTAGGTTGCACTCCCCAGCCACCCCTCGTCTGACTGAAAACACACTTAAAATGCTTCAGCATCTGCCAGGAGATTCTGTGTTTTGAGTAGGCCAAGGCCCCAATTCAAAACTTTTTAACCCTTAGAACCTGAAGCAAGAACGTAAGTAACTTCGAGCCTTCATAACTTCAGAACGGTTTAAGCTACGGACATGATACATATATCAGGCCATTCAGCAGACCTGAGCCAAACTATCTAGAGCAGGCATATTTAATTAAAATTCAATGAGGTCCAGTTAGAGAAATTTTTCTCAAGCATAGGTCCAGAGCTTCATAATGTCCAACTTGCATCCTAGTAGTCATAGCAACATCTTATAGGGTCAACAACTGAATGTTAAATCAAATAAAGTTCAATTCAGTCATATTTCAACAATATTTAGAGTCAGCAAGCTTTGACATTGGCATCAATTAGTAATTGGGCTTGAAAATCACCCAAAATCCTGATATTATTGCTGTTTTTTGGCCTTCATATTCCAAGAAAGGGTTAAAACGGTGACATGATTCAGATCACTCAGCAGACTCTGTCCTCACCATCCAGAGTGATTGTGTCCACCTGTGATCATCCATCAGCAAGAAATCAATTCCAAAATCACCTACAACTCACTTGCTACTGATATATTACATCTCTGCTTAAAAGTAGCAGCATGATTCACACACCAGGGCACTCAGAGGAACCTGCCATCACTAGCCAGAATGAGAGAAACCAGCTCTAGCATCCCACAACCCAGAAATACAACACAAACACAGCCAGATTACTGTAAAACCTGCTATCAGCTCTCTGCTTTAGCCCTTATATGGAAACACAAGGGTTAAACTTGCCCTCGGCCACTCCATGTGCATCACATCTGCATTACACAAGCAGCCACTCACAGCAGAAGGGAGGGAATTTTTGCCATCCCTTTCACAGGCTAGCAACACTGAGCTAATCAGCTAGCCATGCAAACTTTGCAATGCAAGCTTCTTTTTGAGAAGCTTGAACATAACACTCATAATATCTGTAAGTAATTATTTTGTCTGGATATAAACATGAAGTAGAGTTGAAGAGGTGTAGTATAGCACCTTTCTTTTTGTTGTTATTAGCTGTGTAGACTTTAGCATGCTATCTAACCAGCTAGCAGATGAAAGTGGTGAAGCTGTGTCAGCAGTCATGCAACACATGGATTAGTTTGCAGCATAAAGCCCAGCCAATCGAATGTTATGATTTTGAAATATTAAGCAAATATTTCAAGTCCTCTTTGAGACCAAGCCTCAAGCAGTCTTTGTCACACTGTTTCACATTGTTTGGTTTAATCATTTGGAAGTGAGCAGTAAACCTACAGGTCACTCTAAACAACTTGCTTTACAAATAAAAAATTTCAAACTTTCCCAAAAACATTGTTTTGACACAAACGTGACACAAATGTAAAGGTAATGTCATGTGAACGTAAATATTTTGGCAAAATAAGACTGTACATACAACGATAACTCTATCAGATTCAATCATAATAAAATATCTCATCTTCTACTTACAAACACAAACTAAATTTTAAGTTTAGAAGATGGCATTTCCAAATTTAGGACAGTTTGATAAAATCAGTTCTCATTTTATAATAACAAAACATTGTTTAAGAACTATGCATGGCAAGATAGGGGTCTGAGACCAAATAAATCTACTACTAAGTCCATGGAAAGTGTAAGAAAATAGAAAATAAAAAGGCTTGTGGCCAGACTTCAGTACTGCAACTCTAGTTTTGAGGCAGTTTTTCTTTTTTTTTTCACTAAGTTTTGCAAAATTATAGTCTGTGGTAATTGACTGTGTGCTCCAAATGTACCAGTTCAAGATTAAGCGGAAAAAATGATGGAGCACTTCTTCAACAAAACAAACAGGACAGTAACGACAGACAGGAGTGAAATGAATCAAACCCAGAGAGACCAACCCTAACGACAGTAACAATAACATATTTCTGATCACGCGTATGATAGGTGAGGTAAAAAGGTAAGATGGATATCATGGGAAAAACCCTTCAGTCACCGTAATGTGCCTGTTGTGTGTTCATGTGTGCGTATGTTTGAACAGGTCTGTTTTCATGCATGCATGCATGTGTGTGCGTGTGTGTGTGTGTGTGTGATTAATAGAGTGAGGTCTTAAAGCCAGTGCAGATGTATGACCTGCGTGGCTGTGATGTAATGTTTTCATCGTGCAGCTCAGAGCTCTGCACTTCATTTCGAACACTCACTCTGAGGAGCTCCTGGATGAAGCTTCATTCTGGCGTCTGCTTATCGGCCGTTTGAACAACTCTGAAATTGCTCTGAAAATGGCCCATATTTGAATACACTGCCCACCACAAGTTTTGAGACATCTCATCTTCTTTTGAACTTTGATTTTTTTTTACTGTTGAGTTAATCCTGTTCTATCTAACATATAGTCAGCAATTCAATCATCGATGATTTGTCCAGCTTGTTGGAGATTTGTGGTTACTACAATGTTTTCTATCACTGTATAATAGAAGCTCCATGTTGCCTTTATCATTGGATGCACTATGATAGTCTTCCAAGAAAGCTTACACAGAAGCCCAGAAGCCCATTTAGACCAATACGAGCTTATTACTGATTTGTATTTTCAGAGTAACCATAAAAGGACACTGGATCAGACACAGTTGCTGGAGTTTTACACTGTGTCCACTCACTGTCCACTCTATTAGACACTCTTACCTTGTCAGTCCACCTTGTAGATGTGAAGTCAGGGACGATAGCTCATCTGCTGCTGTACCATTTGTATTGGTCATCCTCTAGTCCTTCATCAGTGGTCACAGGACACGGTTGGCTGGATATTTTTGGTTGGTGGACTAGTCTCAGTCCAGCAGCGACACAGAGGTGTTTAAAAACACCAGTGGCACTGCTGTGTCTGATCCATTCTGACCAGCACAAAACACACTAACACACCACCACCATGTCAGTGTTAGTGCAGTGCTGAGAATGATCCACCACCCAAATAGTACCTGCTCTGTGAGGGTCCAGGGGAATCCCTGAAGAACAGGGTAAAAGGGGGCTGACAAAGTTTGCAGAGAAACAGATGGACTACAGTCTGTAACTGTAGAACTACAAAGTGCACCTATATAGTAAGTGGAGCTGATAAAATGGATAATGAGCTTAGAAACAAGGAGGTGGTCATAATGTTATGCCTGATCGGTGTATAAAGCAATACACAAATATCTATGAAAAGTGATCAAACGATGACATAAGACATTTTATGAAGAAAAAGTCACTGTTGTCTAAAAGTACTTGCTTTTAAATGTTATGTAAATGCAAAGAATATCAAAAACATTTTGAGGTTTTTACAGTGGTGTTGAGAGGAGCCAGGAGTCAGCATGTCACAAAACAAATACAAACTTTTTTTTTTGCAAATATATCTAAAATGACCAGTGAACCTACAAGAGTTATTATCTGTAATGCTCTCCACTATGATTATATTAAAAAATATATATGATTTAAGCCGCAACCTTCTTAAAACTATTGTAATGCAATGTCTTTTAGGAAATAACTTTCTTTTTAGAGGTATTAAACACTTCAGAGACAGCATGTAGCATTATTCCCAAAGTAGAAATGTCACAAACATTGTCACAAATATTTACGTGTGATATAGTTTTTCTCAAAATAAACCTGGTTCATCTTTTATATTGTCAGGAACAAAACTTCATATACCGAAAATGGAACCTTTATGGGAGAGTGAAAAAAAATCTTCTCAACTTTGAATGAAATTCAAGTCATTTTGGATCTTTTCTGTTGATCGATGTGTCATAGAATTCACGTAATTCATGCAAAACCTATTTTAAAATTGCAAAAATGGAGATACCAGGTTTTGTTCTGACAGCAACGTTATGTTATGAGTTCATTACAAACCTGCCCATTTGTAATGAAATCATAACTATTTCACTATTTGTTGTTTTTTAATTAGCATTGCAAATCATTTAATTTCTATCCCGATGTACCGCTGATGGTGGTCTAGAATAGCTTTATTTTGGCCATTGGAGCAGGTGGGGAATGATTAATGTAGATTAAGTCCTATATTAATGTAAAACACATCGTGGAGTGGGGCTGACACTGGATCACCTGGAGAGAGAGAGAGAGAGAGAGAGAGAGAGAGAGAGAGAGAGAGAGAGAGAGAGAGAGAGAGAGAGAGAGAGAGAGAGGGAGAGAGAGAGGGAGAGAGAGAGAGAGAGAGAGAGAGAGAGAGAGAGAGAGAGAGAGAGAGAGAGAGGGAGAGAGAGAGAGAGAGAGAGAGAGAGAGGGAGAGAGAGAGGGAGAGAGAGAGAGAGAGAGAGAGAGAGAGAGAGAGAGAGAGAGAGAGAGAGAGTCGGGGCGTTTAATTGATGCGGTTTGTGCTGTAATGGTTATAAATGAAAAAAAGAGGGGAAAAGCCTGGGTTTTGTGTTAAACTCTCCTGTAGGTATTAACCTGTGGATGGAAGGTGCTGCCCTTCCTTACTCACACACATATGCACTCCAGACCCACCCACAAGTGCCCACCCAGAGGCTGGCATGTGCGATTTTTGTTGAGGTTGAGGGCATTTGATTCCTGCAGCCTGGTGAGGATCTGTTGGACACAGTTGTGTGGCTGAGTGATGGCCTGCCAGGATTTTTTTTCCATTAATACTCTTGAGCTACCGCTTCAGGCCTGTTTTTTAGCAACAGTGTCCCAAACATTCTCTTTTTCACTGCCTAAAAACAAATTATAGGCCTACATGGAATAACAGTAAGGTCAACTGGACTATCCATGGTCATTGCAAAAATGAAAAGTCAGGTCCACTTAAAATTACAAGGTACCTTTTTTTAATAAAACATGTTTGACGTTGAATTAAAAATTTACTATTTACTCCCCACTGTGTACAGTCCATATATGGAAACTAAACCTGAGAAAACAGCCCATAGTTAATACATTTTTTTGTGATCTCATGAAAAACCAACAGATTTACATATATCTAGCTATTTGACCTACAGCAGTTTAGCTCCACCCATTCACATTGAAGTTATGCACACTTTCAGCCTAGACCACTTTTTCAATAAAGCACAATAGTGAGCAGCAACAGAAGTCGTTTACAGTTATCAGTCTTAAAGGCAAGGTAAAAAACAGCCTGTTAAATTCTAAGGGATAGAAAGAAGCTGGAAAATGATCATGTAAAATGAATCGTGCCTCTTTTTTTATTATTTAACATAAACCTATACAAATGCCAAAACAAAACATCAGGGACAAGAAATCTAAGACTTTTTCAAACAACACAATAAACAATACAGTTGAAATTGCAAGGTGCTTACTTTAAAAAAAACACTGAATAAGCAGAAAAGTGCCTCTTGATTAGCTGAAATATAATATAAAAATATATTTTTTATTTGGACATTGTCAGTACCTGATTCAGGTGTTTAATTGTGTTCACAAAGCTTGTAATTATAACCATTGCTTCGCCTGTTTTTCCCTGTTTCTGTATTCTAATATTTAATACTAATGCTGTTTGCTATCCGGTGTCAACCAGAGGAGGATGGGTTCCCCTCTTGGTTCCTCTTACAGTTTCTTCCTCCTGCCCTTAGGGAGTTTATCCTTGACACTGTAATGCTCCTGGGGGCTCAGACCTGGATTTTTCTATAGAGCTGCTTTGTTAGAACACCTGTAATAAAAAGGGCTATATAAATAATCTTTGACTTGGCTTGACTTGCAGCATTGTGAATTAGAATGGGATGATGCCTAATGCCAATCATCAACTAAAGAAGAATCAAGGCTGTTAAGGGGCAAAACTCTGTATTAATACCCTTTATTTCAGAAGAAATGTTGGCATGTATCTACAAACTAGCTGACATATTAAATTATTGAACACTTTCTCATTAAAGATGCACATTAAAGATTTTATTGGACAAATTTGACAACATTTTATAGAATGCTGGCAAATAAACTAATTCAATTTAATAAGAAAACTAGAGCAAAACTTTTCATTTTTATCCAAAACCTGGATTTTTGGTGTGATATTAATTTGACTTGTAGGTAAAAGGTCAAAAACAGATCAAACGTTGCTTTTTAGCCTAATGCTATCATTCTGGCAAATTCATTGCTGTTGTATCCAACCTACCAAGTTTCACATAGTACAGCCGGATAACATAGTATTTTAAACTGTAAACACAGTATTATGTAGCAACACATTACAATTACTTATTCGGATGAATGGAATGTTTGTAAACTTCCTGTTAACACTTGCAATGCTCTAAACTTGCTATGAAATATTGTATTTGTAAGCAGAACTTGGAGACAGTCAACCAGGTAAATAGGAAATAAGAGCCAGTATCGACAAAGTTACTGTTTGGAATACCAACAACATGAAGCTCTTCACGCTCTTTCACAGTTTCCAAGTCATTGACATTTATCTAGCTTTAACCCCAAACAGCAATTGCCCCTTTTTCTTCTCTCTCTCTCTCTCTCTCTCTCTCTCTCTCTTTCTCTCTCTCTCTCTCTCTCTCCCCTTCATCACTCCTATTTTCCTTGGCAGATGACAGGAGGCTTTGACATCTGCTGATGATCTAATACTACTGCTCAGAGCCAAGTCCAACAGAATAAAAAGGAAAATATTCATGCCGACTGCGTTTTCTCCTCGTTCGCCTCACGCTGAACCGGGCCGCCAGCCCTGGTAAAACTCATGTTAATCATTTTAATCACTCTCTAAATATTGCTGATGATGTGAGTGGGGTGATTTTGGATGTATGTGAGATTGAAAGCTATGAGCAATGAAGGTCTGAAAGAGATGCATGTGTGTGCTTAGAGAAATCTGTACTGAATGCACAGCCACATTGCTGGTATAAACAGAACTCCTTACACCAAAGATAGATGTTGATGTTTATTTTATGAAGAAAAAGATGACAAACATTGTCCATAACATATTAAATACTTAACACATGCTTAATATTCGTTGAAGTACACCATATCAAGACTATTCTTCTAATGACTGATTTTAGCTACTTTAAGGTGTACTTACTACTGACCCAGGTACCCAACTGCATGCATGCAGTCTTATAATCTCCATAGAAAAGCATTACTAAGGTCACCATGCCCAAAACATCAACTAGATAAGCCCCTCAGTATTGGCCTGTAGAGCAAGTGAAACTGTGTTCTCTGGAGTGATGATGTTCCATCCATTATATTTGGGATGAGTTAAAGTGATCCAGACCTGCTCATCCAACATCAGTAAATGACCTCACTAATGCTTTTACGGCACAATGCAATCAAATCCTCACAATGTTCCAACATCAAGGTGGGATTTTCCAACATCTAGTAAATTACACTAGATCAGGAGTGTCTAATCTTCTCCTCAAAGGGCTGCTGTTGCAGCAGGTCTTCATTCCAAGAAAGAAGAAGTATGCATGACCAGTTGTTTAAAGACTGAGACCAACCGATTAAGCAAGTGGAATCAGGTCAGGCCACACCAGCCCTTTGCAGATAGGACTGGACACTCCTGACCTCATGCAAAGCCTTCACAGGAGAGTAGAGGCAGTTACTACAGCAAATAAAACCAACTGTTAACATAATTTCAGAAGAAACGCTGGACGAGAAGGTGTCTACCAACTTTTGGATGTACACAGTATCTTTTAAAAATGTCATATTCTACACATTTTATCTTCTTGTTGCCAGCAATCATAAGTACTCAGACCTTTCAGCTGTGCAGCCTCTTCCTGCAGCCCCAGTTAACAATCATTTCACCAGTGAAATGGAAATAGTTTTGGAACTTTTTTTATATATATATATATATAAAGGTATATATATATATATGAAGGTTGAAAGGGGAGGAGTGAGAACCCCCTGCTATGAAGACAATCCACACCTCTCCACAAAGACGGCCGTGCAGAGATAAAATAAGCAGCACAACTGCGGCTTTCTTCAAACGGCTTGACTGATCCTGTAGAACATTTAAAAAGATTTAAAACACTTTATAAATGCTGACTTGCTTGTGAAGATGAAAATCAGTTTGGTTCTAACTTTGTAAATGATATATATTTGAAATATATTCTATCGATATTGTGGCAGAAAAAAAATACATAGCTCAACTGAAAAAGCTCCAAAACATGAGCAAATTGCATTTCATAGCTACACTGAAAATAAATGAAATCACAAATTATGCAATATGTGCTTTTACCAAGAGTCTGGCAATGACAAAAAATCATTATTTAAACAATTGGCCCAAGGAAGACACATCATGAACAAGTTGTAGATGTTTGATAGAAAGTACACACAAAGTATCGACAAAGAGCTGTTTCATGTTAACGAGCAGATGTATTTTTCTTTCTAAACTTAATAATGACAATGAAAAATCATGCATTACATGGAACATTTCAAAGAAGGATTCAAAGGCCTCACACAGTAGATATATGTGTATGTGATTCTGGGGGCCTCTCTTGCTCACACTTGGCAACAAAGGCCAGTATTGTGTGAATGGATTCTTGTTCTCTACCTTTATCGCCCCCAACGCACACACACACACAAACTCACACATAATGCTCAGGCAGCTCTCCGCACCATCCAAATGGGAGCAATTGGAATGGTGGCAGTGCGATTGGGAGCAGTCCGCAGGGACTCTGCAAGTTTGCTTTTCTGGGATCAGTTAAAATCATGCATGTAATAGGGAGAAAATGGCTTTTAAGCCTGCCTGTAGGAAGCAGTGCCCAACATACCGCTGCATTATGCCTTATTAAAGACAGACCAGAGTGGGGGGTGCAGCGGGTGGGGAGGTCAGAGGGAGGGAGCATAAGAATGTAGAACACACATAAGAATGAGCTGCACAGATTTACGAATGTGTTCTTCCCCTACCTGAAGACAATCTGAGCGGAACGTTTTTCTAGAAAGTGTAACCTGAAGGATTCAGGAGTGGAGCTGACGTCATGCATCTAGCTGCTTTTAGTGAGTCAGGTGTGGGGTGTTTAAAGAAGAAGTGGAGTATCTTTAACTCTTAGAAGTCCGGAGCATTATTTACTATACATTCCATTTACATTTATGATTCACAGTTGTGTGGAAATGTTTGTGCACCCCCATTCAAATGATGCTTTGGATTTAACATATTAGGGGCGGGGGGTTGGGACAAATAAAACTTTAAAAAAGGTTATGACCCATTTCATATTTTAGGGTGTTTTTAATATGTTAAAAAACAAAAAATTACTTCATGCGGTAGCATGCAATTTTACTAGTTTTGTTCAACTTGTCTTTGATTGAAAGAATTCTTCAAAATATTTACTTAGGTTGAATAAAACTAGATAATTTACTTGTTACCACATGAAGTTTTTTTAGGTTGAACTGAGCCATTTTTTTACAGTGCATGTGCACTAAAATTTGCATAAAATTGCTATATTTAAGTGTGTACAATTTTTGTCACTTATAAAATCAACAAAACATGAACTTTGACCAGGTGTGTTCAAACATTTTGACTTTTGACATGTGACTGTGTATGTAAATAACATGCATAATTAGCTGTAGAGTTACACAATTAATAACATTTATATTCAATTTGCATGTTATATCAACAGGATCGAGTCTGTCCTTCCAAACTTTATATTTGCTTTAGTGTCAAGAACTGAAATGGCCAACTTAACATCGTTCTCATTATTATCATATTAATAGCAGTAAGCACCACTTTTAGCAAATTAGCAGTCATTAGCATTTTATTCATATACAAAACTTGAACAAACATGTGCACTTGTGTACTAAAGAACAGGGACACATTTCTAAGAGTAATAACTAAGTGGAGCAGCTGCAGAAGGCACCTGTAGACCTTGGCCTCCTGTCATCTGACAGCTGCTTGAGTATGACCCTCATATAAGATAACACACCAACAGTAACTGTATTATGGCCTGCTTGACTGACAGCATAATAGTCTGGCCTTTGATAAGAGGTTATTACAGGATAGAATATGTGACAGGCCTCAGTAAGACTGTGATTAAGCTCAATAGGTGTCCAAGCTAGCTCTTTAATAGATGGACACAGATACGCTGACCTTGCAGCTGCTTTTTGCTATTTCTCCCAATTACAAATTATCTGCAGATTATTTTGAAATAGCTGTGCCGTGTTTTGCCTGGACTGCCAGGGAAGCATGAATGTAAATTGCATCAATTTTGAGAGCGGAGCTGCAGACACCTAATATGGGCAATTTTTATAGTTCACATTTTCAGCTCAGAAATGCAGTGAAATAGCAAGTCAAATGTCAAGACTGAGAAAATACACAATTATGAGTCTTTCAGCTGTGGATGGAACAAAACTGAACCATCTCACGCAGCAGTGGAGTTACTGTGCCATTTATTTGTGCTCAGTGAAGACGGTTTAAACTGTAAATGAAACTTTAAATAAACTTTAAATGAGTGTGAGTTATGAGATAAGGCTGCTCTTTTCTGCTGTTCATTAGAGTTTACCAAAGAGCAGAGGTCAGTGTGGGGCAGCAACGCATCATCATCACCATCACTCACCCTACTGCACCACCTGTCACAATCACTCCTTTATTCTCTTTATTCACCTCTGGTTTTCACACATGCTAACAATGTTTAAACGGTGGAAAACAAAGACTTCCAAAAAATATTATGGGCAGACAGTTTGGGGTCATTCAGGTGGATGCATTTTTATTTAAAATGTAAAAAAAATTCATCCCAAAAATAAATAATCCTATAAACCCAAACATAAATAAAAACAGAGCAAAAGCAAATCCTTTTCAACCTATATTCTATTGAATACACTACAAAGACAAGATATTTAATGTTCAAATGGATAAAACTTTACTGTTTTTTGTAAATATTCACTCATTTTGAATTTGATGCCTGCAACACTTTCCAAAGAAGTTGGGACAGGGGCAACAAAAGACTGGGAAAGTTGAGGAATGCTCAAAAAACACCTGTTTGGAACATTCCACAGGTGAACCAGTTAATTGGAAACAGGTGAGTGTCATGATTGGGTATAAAGGGAGCATCCCTGAAAGGCTCAGTCGTTCACAAGCAAGGATGGGGCGAGGTTCACCACTTTGTGAACAACTGCGTGAGCAAATAGTCCAACAGTTTAAGAACAACATTTCTCAACATGCAATTGCAAGGAATTTAGGGATTTCATCATCTACAGTCCATAATGTCATCAAAAGATTCAGAGAATCTGGAGGAATCTCTGCAAGTAAGCGGCAAGGCAGAAAACCAACATTGAATGCTTCTGAATTATGAAGCGCAAAATACGACAACAGAGACCCCGAACTGTTGAGCAACTGAAGTTGTACATCAAGCAAGAATGGGAAAGAATTCCACCTACAAAGCTTCAGCAATTAGTGTCGTCAGTTCCCAAATGCTTATTGAGTGTTATTAAAAGGAAAGATGATGTAACACAGTGGTAAACATGCCCCTGTCCCAACTTCTCTGGAACATGTTGCAAAAAACAATAAAGTTTATCCGTTTGAAGATTAAATATCTTGTCTTTGTAGTGTATTCAAGTGAATATAGGTTGAAAAGGATTTGCAAATCATCGTTTTCTGTTTTTATTTATATTTTACACAACATCTCAACTTCATTGGGGTTGTAATATTCCCATTAACATCTCTTATTTTCATATATGCAAAAAGGAGGAGGAGCTTAATTCCAAATATATTTTACTGTTATGAATATGGTGTAACACCAGTGACGGTGACTCCAGTGACATTCTGGTTCAAACTGACGATTTTGTAAATTTGCTGACTGATTGGCCGTTTTCAATGTGTTATTCTACTCAAACATCATTATGTAATTACATATTTAATTACAATCTGTTTTAGCAACTTTGACAACATCTTAACTAATTCTTTGAATGAAGTGGTGAAATCTGGAGTACTGATTTGTGGTTTGTCAGGTCATTTTCTCATTTTTCAGTACTCTTTGATTGACATTCATAAAACTAAAAATACTAAGGAAATAATACACATAGGAATTATAAGTCAAATATTTTTACATTTAAAGACTTACTTGCTAATACTTCATGGAATGAAATATATGGGGAAAATAATGCTGATTTTGCATATCAAACGTTTATGAAAGTTATAAGTCTTAGCTTCAAATAATGTTTTCCAATTGCCACTTTCAGCAAGATATATAACAAGATTTATAAAAAAACCTTGGTTTACAATTGATTTATTAAAGATGTTGAGGTAAAAAAAAAATAATTGTATAGAAAATATATTGTAAATCCTACTTCTCTTACACATCGTGTCTGTAAATCCTATAGAAATAAGTATATCCATTCTATTAGAGCTACAAAAAAGAAATATTTTAGTGAAAAATTTATGAGGTACTCAAAGGACACCAAAAAATAACATGCAAAATAATAAATCTGTTGTTACAAAGAGAAAAGACTTCTATAGAGGTGCCTTCAGTTATGTTAGATGGTGAAAGCTCTCTTAATGATCCATCTCACATAGCTCAGAAATGTAACTTTTTATGTAAATATTGGTCATGAATTAACTAATGATATTCCTATCCACTGGATTCTATTACAACACATTTTCCTATTATTTCTTCTTTTAAATCTACTGATATTCAATAAATAAGTGACATAACTGATGGATTAAAATATCTTCAGCTGGCCATGACAATATTTCTGCATTCCTTGTCAAGCAGGTGAAGCAATCAATATTGCAGCCACTTGCTCACATTTTCTCTTTGTCTATGAAATCTGGTGTTGTGCCAAAGGACTTAAAAGTTGCCAAGAATATTCCTATGTTTAAAGTAGGTGATCCATGTTGTTTTGATAACTATAGACCTATATTAATTTTGCCATGTTTTTCAAAGATATTAGAATAAAATAATATATAAAAGGATTCTTTTTAATCTAGACAATTCCTTATAATCTTTCAATTCTTTATAAACATCAGTATGGTTATCAGAAAAATCATTCTACTCATATGGCTCTGCTTCACCTGATTGACAGAGTTACCTCTGCACTTAAAGAAAAGGAAACTGCTTGTAGTATTTTTATAGACTTTTCAAAAGCTTTTGCTACAGTTAATCATCAGATATTGTTTGAAAAAATATATAAATATGGTTTTCAGGATATTACACACAACTGGTTAAAAAAACCTTTATTTCAAACAGAAGGCAGTTTGTTTGTATGAAGGGCTGCTCTTCCAGCAAAACTAGATTCTTGTGTGGGGTTCCTCAGGGATCTATTCTTGGACCATTATTATTTCTAATTCATATGAATAATTTGTCTAATGTTTCAAATATTCTTTCTCCAATCATGTTTGCAGATGACACAACCCTTGTAACTTCACATTTAAATTTCAACACACTGATGTTTTTCAAGTTCATGGCCTGAACTGAAGGTCTAACTCTAATAGAGAGGCAAGAATCACTGAATTTAAGTCATAATAAAATATCTCAACATCTGCAGAAGTTTGCGAAGAAAGGGCTCAAAAGAAGCGAAGCAATTGCTCAAACTATGACTTTTACTCCTTTGAAATGGTCTGTTCAAAATTACTGACACTGAGTTCAACATTTTGTTTCCTAACACAAAGAACTTTGTACACTGTATGGCACAAGTACCCCAAAACTCAATTAGGCCACTGGTTTTGGCTAAAAGTTGGTGCAGTTTTCAACTTTTGCACACATGCAGGCTCTGCCAGCAGAGATTCTATCATTGGTGAAGTGATTTATTGGGGTGAGAGGTAAAGTGTCAAAGGTCAACTAAAGACCCAGCATGGCGCCGCAGTTTCCTGTCAGCGTGAACCAGACTCAAAATAGCCATTACAGCAGCAGGCCTAAACAGAGCACTCACCACGCTGCACATTCTTAGTGTGCATGTCCATGTGCCCCATTCAGTGCGTGATATTGATGAACTTTCTGCTGTCAGTTTTACTGCCTTCTGCTCAGCCTCCATATATGGTCACATTCAGTTCTTACACATTTATGATTATTTTTTTCCTTCTTTTGTGTACACTAGCTGTCTCTTGGATGTGATTTGTTCACTGCTGCGTCTCATTGTTGTCTCCTAGATCTGGCGTTCATCTCATCTCAGCTCTTAAGCATCTCCCCCAAGTCTTGTCTGACCGCTCGAGGAATTTTGGAATTAGGACAAAGAACATAATATTCAACCCAAAGGCGGATTTCAATGCAAGGCCTCTTTTGGCTTCGGAGAGGTTATATTTCTAACCAGAAACACCAGTTGATATGTAACGAATCCCTTGGAAGGCACTCAAATGCAACAGTAAAGTCTCGTCCATTTTCACTCCGAGATAAGGAGTCTGGAAGCTTGAGCCGACACAAATGTCCATTTTTATTCGACATGTCTAGATTGATGCCTCTCTCTTTGCTCAGGTCTGAGTGTCACACTCTCTCTGGGACAGCACGGGTAAACCGTGTATCATGAGCAGAGGAAACTCGGAGTGACAGATTTCTTTCACAATGGCGGAGGAATGTATTGTTTCAGGCTCCTTAAAGCAGCAGTCCACCAACGTTCTCCACTTTTCTCTCTGGGCCGCAGGGCGAGGTCACTGCACTGGGCCTGTACACAGTTTCTGTAAGAGTTACTGGCCCTCTGCTTCCATCTGATGGGGTGATTTATCTGCAGTGATACTGGAACATTAGAATCTAGTATAATTAGGACAATATTCAGTGAAGAATGTGCTCATGTTTTGAAATATAAGTATAAAGTAATATGTAAACTTTCTTTCAAAACATACCATTTGCTACCCAGTCCATACAGTCCGTAAATGGAAACTAATCTGTAAAAACAGCACCCATTGTTTCTGTGATGTCACAACAACCATCTAATTTACATATACCTGCATATTCAGCCTACAGCAGTCTAGCTCCACCTGTTCATGCTGAAGTCATAAGGAGTGTTTTAGCCTGGTTTGCTTTCTGAATGAGGCTCAATACATGGCAGCCAATCAGAACAGAGCTCATTTACATATCAGTCTTAAAGGCATAGTTACCAAATCAGCCTGTTTATTCTGAGGGATAAAGAGAGGGTGGAAAATGGACATGCACACAAAAATTATGTTTTTGGAGGACATCAGAGAAAAAAATAAAATGAAAAAAAGTTGAATACAGGCCCTTTGAAGTTTACAGTGTTGAGGATGAATGTGCTGCGAACACAAAGCTTGATGTATATTGTTTTATTTGTTGTATTCCATTACTGTGTAAATATTCATTTGGTGACATTTGTGTATTTAGTGTATTTTTTATATATGCATCCCAAAATAATTGAACTGAAATTGGAAAAAAAGAACAAACTGAACAGTGGTGATATAGTTCATGATGCATTGAATTGTTTCTGAAAGAATCGTAATCTAATCACTGTGACGCCGGAGATCAGCTCCTCTGTTTATAGACATGTTTCATGTCTTGAAGAGCAGGAAACAGCAGATAGAAGCTCTCAGGCCTTTTTGTCTCTTTGTAGAGTTTCAGACTCATACTGTTTTGTCACGTCTGCCCCACGATCTATCCGTATTGGCTCTGTGACTCTGGACCGTTATGACCCTGATTTTGGATTTGCCCTCAATAAAAGTTGCTTACCTCCACACGTGCGTCCGCTACCTCACTCCACGTTACACAATGGAACCAGATTTTTTGGACTGTTTCTTTTGGTCCATTCATCATGAAATTCACACACAATATAAAGAACAACAGGCATTTTCTAATTATGACAAAAACTGAAAAAAGATAAAAATGCAGATATAAGGTTTTGTTCCGAAAGTAGTGAAATATATATTTTAAGTTGCATTGACTCCTTTCACCCCATCTTGACTCCTAGCTTTTTATTTCATTTTTCTTCACCAAAAAAAAAAAAATCATGTGGGAAAATTAATGTGGTGGACCTTCAAAACGCCTTAAAAGGTACACAACTGGACCTTTAAGATTGTTTTCTATCTTCGAGGGTACATTCACACTGCTTGTAGCTTGAGGAGCTAAAATTGACCTGGACAGTTCCCTTTTCTGATTAATGTAACAGCACTGATGATTCTAAAATGACTGCATGAAGTTGTAATAAAATGAACATCCATAATGCATTGTTTTACAAACATGAATTACAGGCAAATAACGTCCTGCAAAAATAGATAATTTACAGTGTATTATTTATCTTTTAAATATCTTATTTATCTAAATAACGTGCCCTTGAATGCCAAAATACTTGAAATATTAATAACATAAAATTTGTTGTCTAGTTTGAAGTATTTCCTGTATAAATAAAAATTATGCACAGGCATGACTTAGTAAGGCATGGGAATGAGATCCTAATGCGTGGCCACAACTTAGAAAGGCATGGGAACAGGATCCTAATACATGGCCACAACTAAGTAAGGATACAAGATTATGCTCCCATGCCTTACTAAGACATAGCCATGACTTATTATTTCATTCCCTCACCTTAATAAGTTGTTGCCATGTATAACTCCACTTGTTATTAAGCTGTGGCCATTCATTTTTTATGTATAAAGTTAAGTGATACTTTTTTGATCCCACAACCGGGGAAATTCCACCTCCGCATTTAACCCATCCATGAAGTGAAACACCACATACACACCAGTGGACACACACGCTAGGGGGCAGTGAGCACACTTGCCCAGAGTGGTGGGCAGCCCTATCCACGGCACCTGGGGAGCAATTGGGGGTTAGGTGTCTTGCTCAAGGACACCTCAGTCATGAAATGTTAGGCCCTGGGGATCGAACCGGCAACCTTCCAGTCACAGGGCCGGCTCCCTAACCTCCAGCCCACGACTGCCCCCACTGTCTGCCATAAGGGATGTCACCAGCAGGGCTCCGTAGTATTTACATTTGCATTAAACAAGTTGTTGCAAAATATTTATAAATTGAGAAGTTATTCTTTTGAACAGCAGTGTCTGGAGCAGCCTCTGGAACTGGCCAAAAGGGCCAGCATAGCGAGACAGGAGCAGCCTTTTCTTAAGAGCACAATACCTGAAGCAAGTGATCGACCTCTTCAGTCACTAGTGGTCAGGTGACTTTTGCAGTGCCCACCACCGTATTTCCTTAGTTTTAAAGATTTCAAATGTTCATGTCTTTCTTTGCTCACCACACATGCATCTGCACCTCCAGAACCTCCTGGAATGCAAATTTATGGGTGAGAGTTTTGTCAAGTTCCAGATTTATGCGACAGAATCTCACTGTATGAATGTGCATGTGTGTCTCTCTGTGGAGACTGTTTGCTGTGGCAGCTTCTCAAAAGCCGTCCATAATCCTCTGGACAGTAAAATCAGACAGAACAGTCACCATTAAGCACTTTAGCCCTGCACCTTTTAGCCAGAAATAAAACTGCCTGACAGGCCCTCTCGCTATGCCGGCACTTTTGGCCAGCTCCGTGACTAAGTCATTGTCAGAGATGAGGGTGTAGAAGTGTTCTTTTTTGCTACACGTCTTCTCTCTTTCCTTGGATCAACTTTTACTTGGCTCGGTACACAGTCCCAGCACTCTGCTAACCATTTTTCAATTCTATAGTGCACTGAAGATATTGTGAACTGTTTCCTGTTTGCTCTGAAGCAGGCGCCTCCTCTGAGTCTCAGCTTATTTCAAACTGCCTCTTGAAAGGTGATGAATTATGCAAATAATTGCTGTCATAAGAAATACTGGTACCTCTAACAGTACCAGGAAAAAAAAGCTCTCAGTATCTGTTAATGACTTTATTTTCAAGTAATTTTCTACTGATCCATTCTTCATGAAACTTTCACACAGTGTGAATGACAGCTGGCATTTTTCGTATGGTGCATATAGTAAAAAATGTAAAATTAAATGGAGTCAAGAGGATCATTTTTTAGCAACAAGATGAAATATTCAGTAACACTTCGCTATATAACATTGACTACGTTCACATGCACTTGATAGTCTGATCATAATCTGATTTCTGCAGTCATCTGATTATTCAAATTGTCATGTAAACAGCCTGCTCTGATTTCTTAGATCAGAGTAAGGACTAGAAATCCGATTTAGAAATCTGATAAAGAGGCTGGATTTTAGCTCAGCTCTCAGGGCTGTGAACTCTTACTCTGATTTCTTTCTCTATTTTTCAGTCTGCGCATATGAGAAAACAAATGGCAGTACCAGAAATAAGCCAGCAGTGTCACCATGAGACACAGCAAAACACTTTTGGAATGACGCTGAAACAAATACACGTGTACAGTAATTGTATTAATGTTATGTTGTTCCTGCTAAATGGGTTTGGCACCACCTGCTGGTTGGTCAGCGTCTATATATACATATTATATATATATATATATATATATATATATATATATATATATATATATATATATATATATAATATGTGTTTGCATGCTGCTGTAGTGAGTACAGCTTCATATGTTCAGCTCAGCAAAACTGCAAATAACTATGTATACCCAGTTGGGCTTTTCCAAAAAACGCTTTATTTAAAGAGTTATAAATTCGAAGCTAAACCTGAACTGAACTGTGCTAACGTTAGCCTGTTTCTTTAGTTGTATGCTGGCCGAAGCATGAACAGAGACTTATACTGTGGTTGCTGTACTCATTACAGGTGTGTTCTATTCATGTTTTAATGTGTATTAGAATAGTATGAATGAGCACAGCAATGCTAGCTGGTTTAACTAGCTTATTTTTAGTTGCACCATATGGTCTGGATTTCATATTTTACCTAATATGTTCCACTAATTGAAAAAGGATGATGCAGCTGTAAAATATAATTCATATTGATACTGTGACAATTGACACTGATGTAAATGTAAAATGTAGACTGGTATAAATCTAAAAAAACTGAACATAATATGAAAACACAAGCACTTCCACCACTATATGATCATAGCAATTTATAAAGGTAATTGTATTATTTTCATGAACTATATCTGTCATGTCATTGGTTTATTTTGGAAATATATTTAGACTACTGTATTCTTTGGGCAGTAGAGTGTTTGCATGCTGCCATGTTGTACGCTGGCCGAACCATGAACAGAGACTGTGGTTGTCATACTCATTACAGGAGGCAAATAAAACTGCATCATCCCAATTTGTTGTCCATCATTGACCAGGGCAGACGAACACCTGAAAAGAAGGGTCATGTTGGTCCCGTGAACCCGTCTTTGATGATCTTCATGCCGAACCAGGACCTGTTCTACCACCCTCTGTCTGTGTGGAGCCAGGTGCACAGTGTAGATGGACTGACACGTTCACTGTTTTCGTAAAGACTGATTTAGCGTTTGAATTTTTTTTTCTTTCCCCTCACTCATTTTATATATCTGTTTTTTTTTTACTTGGTGTTCTGATGAGTTTCACTCGTGAGAGTTCACACACTCCCTTACGCACAAGGGTGGGGAGGGGCCGAGGTGTTTTGGGGATGATGCAGTTTGACAGTCCTGTTCCAGGGGTGTCACATATGCTGTGGGGGATGGTCACATTCCAGTTAGGGTTCCTTTAGACAGTGAGAGTAGGAATCCTTTTCAGCACTTACTCACTGCTGCTGCACATAGCCTGCAGGTACATAGCACATCCACCCCAAGCCCTGCCTTCCAGTCCAGTGATGTGCTTAGTCAAATAAGTGATGTTATTAAGCGTATAGGTCAGGAATTGGCAGACAGCATCGTTACTCCCCTTAGCCCGCCACATGCTGTTGCTGCTGGTACATTAGCTGCACATGACACACCAAATGTCACTCATACACAGGTCAGGGACAGGTCACAAGTCCAGCTTGTATCCCACAGGGGTGATGGTTCGCTTGATATAGTAAAGAATCCAGAGGCTGTTTATGGTCTTTTACACAAGCACTTTGATTCTGTCCCCTGCTCACCTCTCCCGTTGGCACTCTACATTGCCCAAGACTTACGAAGATACATATGATTACTGGCTCAGGCTCAATCAGGCTGTAGACCTTGCTGTTGATCGGCTGAAAGAACAGGGCAAGTCATTTGAGTGCCCGAGCGCAGAAGTGACAAGCATGTACATTAGAAACTGTCCCTTCAAAGAGCTCGCTTTGACGTTCAGATCAAAGACAATTGACAAGTGGTCTGCCGAAGAGGTTCAAGATGTTTTAGATGAATACCATTCTGAGACGTGTTTGAAATTGAATGCTTCCGTTGTAGCCCTAATGAGAGATTAGCTGTGAACAAAGTGGAACTGTCTCGAGCCCTAACATCACCAATGGAGACCCAAGATCACCAGCCACCTACACCAAATGAATCCATTGCCCTTGAACATGTCATTGGCATGTTGGAGAGAATTCTGTCGGAGAGGTAAAGTTCAGTGCAGACCAACCTAAACAACAATAATATTTCAAAACTTCCCAGAATTGTTGGCTTAAACAGCATGCCGTGCACAGTCTGTGGTGAGGCTACACATTCTGGCTTTACTCATTGGCGAAAACATAAGCTATGCTTTTAATGTTACTCACCTGCTCACACCAGGAACAGCCGTCTAGAGAGAAGAAAATCTACTCCTTCCCAAATGTTGGAAAACTAGTAGACCTGCATCCAGGGGAGGACGGTGCAGATCCTAATTGTGACCCTCCCAGTGATGCTTCAGATGATTTTCAGTCAGTTTACAAGTCTTTTACTTCTGTTACACCCTTGGATAAAACAGTCATATTTCAAAGTTTGCACAAGATTCAGAAATCAGACAGCTTGTTTTATACAAAAGTCACGGCAATGGGAGGTGTCCTGTTAAGAGCCATGATCAACAGCTCCATGGCATGTATATTGAGTGAATCTGCTGAGTCACATCTTCTACAGCAAAATCCTGTTATGGAGAGACATACTGCTGATGACATCATCATAACTGGATGTGGCGGACAAAGTTTCACTCCAAAAACTGTGTACACTGTGGATTTGACTGTATATGATTGCAGGATGCTCATCCCAGTACTTGTAGTCCATAGTCAAACTGATGACATAATACTGGGCAGCAATGCCGTTAAGGCACTCATACTGTTTATGCGGAAGTCAGGTGGCTACTGGAGGATAATGTCAGAACCCAATGGTGTCGGTGTTACGTCCTGCATTTGGATGTTTCCTTTTTTTATCTCTAAGTGTTTTCAGGTGGACATTGTTGCTGTGTGACTGACGTCTTGGGTTTTCAGGCGTATGATTGGCTTTTCCTATTGGCGCCAGTTATAAAAAGCTTTTGATGTCGGAGCAATATGGAGCAGTTTTCTTATTCGGCCTCACACGGTTCTGCTTCCCAGGCTGCTCGCCAGTCGACAGACCGGTTTTCACTCATTTACTGTCCTACAGCTATCTGTGGGCGAGTAAAGACATTATTGTAGTTTTGGTTTCTTTTTTTTAGAATGGCCTGCCCTTTCTGTTTGATCTGTTGGACTTTGTTTATCGGTAGTGTAGTGAGGGTAGTGTTTTTGTAATTTATTTTTGTTTTCTTTTGTTTGTGATGTTAGTTATGTTTTTATTGTTATTAGGCTCTTTTGTTTATGGTTTGGTGATTGTGGCTCTGTCTAAAAGACAGAGGCTGAGCTGGAGGTGGCGGAGATGAAGATGCTGAGATTTTCGTTGGGAGTGACAAGGATGGACAAGATTAGAAATGAGCAGATCAGATGGACAGTGAAGGTGGAGCAGTTTGGAGATAAAGCCAGAGAGGCCAGGTTGAGATGGTTTGGACATGTGTTGAGGAGGAATAGTGGATATATTGGGCTAAGAATGTTGGAGATGGAGCTGCCGGGTAGAAGGAGAAGAGGTAGACCTCAGAGAAGGTTTATGGATGTAGGGAAGGTGGACATGGAGATGGTTGGTGTGAAAGTAGAGGAGGCAATGGATAGGGCAAGATGGAGATGGATGATCCGCTGTGGCGACCCCTAAAGGGAGCAGCCGAAGGAAGAAGAAGAAGAAGGCTCTTTGGTTTGTTATTTTGGGCCTTGGGCCTCCCTGAAGTTATGTTTTCTTTATATTTTGGTTTTCTTGTTTTAGTGAATTGCTTTTAGTGAATAATTTTGATGACTGAATGAAAGTGCACAGCATCGAATAAATCACCAAATCTGTATTTGATGTGTTTATTATCATTAATATTTATTGCTTAGTTTTTTTTTTGTTTGTTTGTTTTGGTCTGGCATCTGAGCGGGCACTCTTTGTGCGTCTTACCCCTAGGAGACGTAACAGTCGGAGATGATGATTTTCATCGATTCCTTTCTCTCATTTCTAGTGCTGAAAGGTGGAGAGGTGAGTCTGGACCTGGCAAAGTTGGGACATTAAGATTAAAGCAGTGCCTCATTTTGGGCAAACTGCCGGAGTCAACAATGAAATCAGTGGGCAGCACTGTGATTGTTGAACCAACCCAATCAAGGTGTAGGCCAAAGAATGTTTTGGTTGACAGGGTCATCACACCCATGTGGGGAGACCGATGGCTACCCATGAAAATTTTTAACCCTACTAGTAAAGTTGTGATGCTGAAAAGAAATACAAAACTTGCAGATGTATTTCCTTGTATTGCTGTGGAGGATCTGTCTAAGCCTGTTCAAGCTTACTCTCAGTCTCTTCTTGCCCTTTAGCAAGGTGAAGGTGAAGAAGTAAAAATGGTGTTGGAGGCACTTGGACTGCAGGAGTTGGACCTGAATGCCTGTGAAGTGTCTGACCTGTGGAAAGACTGATTTCGTCAACTCATTGAAAGGTATGAGTCAATCTTTTCACGGCATAAGATATACTGTGAAGAAGCCACTGACTTTGTGCATAAGATACATCTCGTAGATCACAAGCCATTTCGCCTTCCCTATCGCAGAGTGCCACCAAGCCAGTATGAGAAATTAAGAACAGCTCTCAATGAGACGGAAGAGAAGGGCGTCATTAGAAAATCTCACAGTGAGTATACGTCACCTTTAGTCCTCGTTTGGAAGAAAAACAGTGATCTGTGCATCTGTACTGACTTCAGGCGGCTTAACGCAAGGACAGTAAAAGACACCCTTGCTGCTCTTGGAGGCAACGTTTTCTTTTCCGCTATGGACTTGATATCTGGTTTTTATAATGTGCCACTATGTGAAGAGCACAAGAAGTACACAGCTTTCTCCTCACCCTTTGGCCTCCATGAATACAATCGGATGCCTCAGGGCCTGTCGAACAGCCCAGCAACATGCATGAGAATGATGTTAGCTATTTTTGGAGATGAGAATTTTACCAGTGTTCTATGCTTTTTGGATGACCTCATGGTTTTTGCACCCACAGAACAGCTGGCTTTGGAGCGTTTGGAGATGGTCTTCTCTCATCCCAAGAATCACAACCTCAAGTTGGCACCAAAGAAGTGCAACTTTCTGAAAAGATCTAAGATTTCTTGGCCATGTCATTTGTGTATCAGGCATTCAGACAGATCATGGGAAGGTGGAAGCCATTGGTCGCATACAGAAATCTGATCAGATGGAAAGTGACAGTGTTACACAATCACAGAAGAAAATTAGGTCCTTTTTGGGCATGGTGCTTTACTACCAGCACTTCACTGAAGATTGCTCAGCTGAGGCCAAACCCCTTTTCAAACTAAAAATAGAGGGAGGAAACTTCACACGAGGAAGACTGTTACTCCTGCAAAGCTGTCAGCGGATGACTGGACTTCAGAGTGTCAAATTACTTTTGACACTCTGAAGCATGATCTCATGCACAATGTCACCTTGAACACCTGATAAGAAGAGTCACACATGCTCGACAAAATGAGGTATTTAAATATTTTTCATCTAGATGATACATGTTTGCACTTTCAGATGAGGTGGCACGATGATTACAAAAGAAAACACAAAATGAAGTTTGAGTTGTACGTGTTTACGTCACATCTTCTTCTGTGAGTTTATTGGCTGGTTGCAAAGCACAAATCCGATTACTGTCTGACTCATGTAGACCCAGAGTTTCACATTATCTCATCACCCAAGTGTAAATAAACATGTTGCTTGGCTAACTGACAAAGTCTGATTTTCTGTAGTCATGAGATTATTAGGGGCATGTAAACAAATTCATTGACATAATGATAAACGTCACGGCAGACGTCATATGCAGTTATTAGTTGTTATGACTGATTATGTCCAGTAATAGTGGCATGTTACTATTATTGCTGTCATTACATAATGCCATAATATCTGACATCATAACGGCTGAGTGGACAATTACAGGTAATGGTAATATGATGCTGTTACATTCACAGGTGCAAATTTGAGGTGGGAAGGGTGGTATTTCCCCCTACTCTTGCAAGATTATTTTTGTGGGGTAGTAGTAGTGATGTTGTCAGACATATACATTTTATTTTATATATATATATGAGGTATACTGAGTCTTTTTACTGAGCTGTGTACTGACTTGTAAAGATGTTTCATAAGTCAGAGAGAAGAACAGCAGGCATGAGTTTCACAGAGCTCAGTGTGATTGGTCAATTCTATGATCAATAAATTGATCGGTTCGTTTTTATCTATTTCTATGGAGACCACCCCAAGACTGAGTCTCCAACAGTCAGACACAGGCATGCTTATATGATCTGAGACAGAGAGACTTGAGATTAAAAACTCCTGTGAATGTTGATTCTGATAAATATTAGATTAACGTTCTAGTCAACTTACTAGTACCATGGCTGCTGGAGTTTTTAAACCTCTCGTGTCACTGCTGGACTGAGAATTGTCCACCAACCAAAAATATCCAGCCAACAGCGTCCCATGGGCAGCGTCCTGTGAACACCAACTAAGGACTAGAGGATGACCAACACAAACTGTGCAGCAGTGGATGACCTATCATCTCTGACTTTACATCTACATGTTCAGACAGACAAGATAGGAGTGTCTAATAGAGTGGACAGTGAGTGGACACAGTGTTTAAAACCTCCAGCAGCACTGCTGTGTCTGATCCACTCAGACCAGCACAACACACACTAACACACCACCACCACATCAGTGTTACTGCAGTGCTGAGAATGATCCACCACCCAAATAGTACCTGCTCTCTGAGGATCCATGGGGGTTCTGACCACTGAAGAACAGGGTAAAAGGGGGCTAACAAAGTCTGCAGAGAAACAGATGGACTACAGTCTGTAACTGTAGAACTACAAAGGGCACCTATAGAGTAAGTGGAGCTGATAAAATGGACAGTGAGTGTAGAAACAAGGAGATGCTCATAAAGTTGTTGATTGTTGTATCATTGCTGTTTAAAAAAATACAAGTATATCCATTCTTTGCAATATTTCTACTCGAGCTCAACATCCGTCTTTTACAATGAAAATTTCACGATGAATGGACAAAAAGAAATGCTCCACAATAGCTTCAAATGAAATATCTTTACATTAACCTACATGGAAAATAAAGAAAGTTCTTGACTTCTGTTGTAAATTTACCATTTTGGAAGCACTTGTTTTCCTTTGGACAGCAACGATATGCTGGCCTGTGCTGTTTTTTTTTTTTCTAGCAGAGACATTCAACAACCCATAAGCTCTGATTTGCCAGGATTTTAAATAAGGCTTTGTAAACAATTCAGTTCTCAGGTATAACTGTTTATTTTGTGATTTTTAATGCAATGTCCATCTAAACATGGAGGGAAGAGAAAGGGAAGAATAGAAAAGTTGTTTATGGGAGCTCTGGCTCTCTGGCTCTCTGACTCACTGTGATAGCCACGCAAACCCAAACTACAATTTTGTACAGTAAACTGTATACAAAACAAATGAATAACTGTGTTTTAGTATTTCAATTTCAATATCTAAAGAGATTCAGATTGGAATATCCCTGGGTACAGCTCCGCACACAGTCAGCTCGCTCTTTCTCTCTCTCTCTCTCTCTATACAAAGTTTATTTGTTGGCAGCTCTCATGGTTTTGGCATGAGACTCATGATTGTGGGGCTTTTCTAGAGCTCTTGTGCTGCACAAAGAAATCTAAAACTATCTAGTCTTTACCTCTAAATGACTTTCTAAAGCTCACACTAGCCTGTACCAACTGGAGAATGCACAGGAAAAAATCATTTCACTGCTTTATTAGAAAGGAATATAATCACATTAAACACCATTGAACTGTCCGTGCCTTTGAACAAGACAGACAGACATACAGGTATAGGTGATTAAAATTATGAACAGGTGGAAACCTAGAAATCTAGCGTGAACGGTTTAAAAACTGCTGCCTCAAAATACACTGTACTCTAACCCAATTTGCAGCATACCTGTACCAGGTATGTAGAGTTCTTAGTGGCCCTGTTCAGGTGTCTAGGGCTGCATTAGAGCGAAGTATGGGTCTCTGAGGACTGATTTAAGAACCATGGGTCTACATGCTAATGACGGGGCTGTTTTTTTCAAATTAGCATTTTAAACTACCTCATACCACTTAGTGCAATACCTGCTCTCATTTAAATGCAACAAATCTGTCTTATATCACTGTAGTCGGATCAAAACCTCATATCTTCAAAACTGTCATTTTATAGGAGAAGGAAAAAAACACACTCTACTTTTAATGTAAGTCAATGGAACCAGAATTTTTTTTTAACTACTTGTAGTTCATTTCTTTTGGTCCATTCATCATGGAATTTACACACAATATATAGGACTATGGGTTTTTACAAATAATAATATTTCAAAAAACTGAAAAACGAGGATTTGTTCCGACAGCAGTGATATGTAAACATGCAAATATATATACTTCTATTTCTACTCTCTCATACTTTATCTCGTGTCTATTTTTATTTCTGCCTAATTTGTGTCTATTTTTATTGATATTTTTATTTCTGTCTAATATTAGTAAGATTAGATCAAATTATATTATGCTGCAATTTCCCTTCAGGATCAATGAAGTTCTTTATCCATCTGTCTATACTCAAAGTGGAGGTGCACATCATCCGGAACAGGGACTTTTGCTGTTCATCAGTTAACGGTGTGTGTGTGTGTGTGTGTGTGTGATTATTGTGTTGTGTGTCAGGGAGTGGGTTTAGTTAGTGTGGGTTGGTGGTCACCATGAGGGTGAAGTGTATGGTTAGTGGTGACCTCCCCTGCAGGTTCAGTGCTTTGTGCCTTTCTGCCCCGTTGTTTAATAAAGAGCACTTCTTATTGTGGAATTATGCTGTGCCTTGTGTCTTAGCCTACGTCAACACTAGATTATGTCTTAATGTTTACACATAAAGCATTAGATTATCATAAGAATGTGCTAACTCTGTGTGCTTTGTTTACCTAGTTTTATTGTTTGAAATCTGTGGCATTAGTGCTGTACATAGGCTTTGTGTTGGTCCTCGTACTTATCCAATTTACTTTGCACCCCAGGCTATATCAATTCCATTAGATGTTTATGCCTGGTTATGTCAATACTATGTAGCAGTGATCAAGTACAGTGTTACCCAGTATTGCACCTTTGAATGGATCCATTCTCAGAGTGGCTGACCAAAGTCTTACTGATGCAATTTTGTGGTACAAAAGCACTCAAGCTCCTCTAGTGATTCATAGCATCCACAAAAAGTCCAATGTCCTTTTCACTCGCTGATCCGACCTCTTAACCTACCGGGTTGGCAGCTGTCACTCTGACAAGTGTGTACCAGCTTTCATGAGAAGAATGCACAGGCTGACAAGCCACAATGACAAATCCATTCACAACTGATTTGAGCATAAATCCTTCACCCAAGAACGATTTTCAAAGGCGGATCCGCAATGGCTGTCTAATTTACTGATTTATTCCGAGGCTGGGCTTAATCTGCCTCCAGAAAACTCTCCCTGCAAATGTAATTAAACCTATCCCGAGAGAACATGTCTCTCTCTTTTTTATTCCTGGACATATTTTGGCTCTTTAAAACATCTGTGAAACTCTTGCACATTTGGGCACTACCAAACAGAGAAACTCTGCACATTTCTGAGAAACCACTTTTCTGTCCACATGTCAGTTCAGCTCAGAAATTACTCACACACAGACACACACACAACCTAAGCCCACTGCACACACCCATAATCAGTTAACATGTGTGCTCTCACACAAACGGCTGACTCTCTGAGCTGCACTGGCTCCTCGTTTGTTTTCACTGCAGACAAATTTTCCTTAAATTGATGCAATTCTATTGATTAAATAATGAGCCTCTTCCTCCCATCAGCCTGTCACCTGGAGTTCTGCTCTCGTACATGTGTGTATGTGTAAGAGAGGGTCGAAGAGAAGATGTCAGTCCAAAACACAGGAGGTTCTCTAATCCTCTACATACAGCTGTGTGCAAAATTTGGATGACCTCATCAAATAATATGTCTTGTTGATTTCCTAAGTGAAAAAAGTTAACACATTAACAGAGAACACACATTTAAAAATGTGCAAAGTTTTGGCGCCTTTTTTCCCCATTATGTTAAACTCAGTCAAAAAACTGAATTTGTCTACTAACGTTTGCAGAACAATGCAATATGCATGTGTTCTCTGTAGAATGTTATTTTCACAAAAAACAAAGTAATTTGACCGAAAGTGTCCAAAACATTGCATACGACTGATCAATCTGTCATATGTCTGAGCAATATATATTTGTCCCTCACCCTTCCTGCTGCACCTGCCAAAGCACCCATTGTTACACTATGTAAGTTCAAGTCTTTTAATTAGCAGGGAATTGTGGATGAACAGCAGGAAGACCACACACTACTGGAGTCTTTGTTCCAGTATGGGTGGTGTTGGATGGTCGCCCTCTAGTGGTTCCGCGTGGTATACCCAGTAGTGGACGAAGCACTCAAACCCTGTCCTTGAGAGAGCAGAGGAATCATTCCAGGAAAACGGTGCCATTTGAGTCCACAACATTCAAAGCCATGTAAAAGAGGCACAAAACTACCAAGTTTTTGCATTTATTTATCATTAATAAAATGATCACATGAAGTCAGACAAAAGTTTTATTGTTTATATTTTTATATGTGTGTGTGTGTGTAATATATATATATATATATACATATATACATATATACATACACACACACTATATATGTATATATATTTATTTATTTATTTATTTACACATATATACACACACACACACACACACACATATCCTTGCTGCCAGAACACATATACCCAAACTTTACAGGAGAAGAAAATACAAAACTTTAATGGAAGTAAATAGAGAGAAAAAATGACATAAGCATAAAGGGAAAAAAAATGGAAAATGACAAAAACTAAGATCTGATTATGGTATATATAAAATTACAAATTCCTATGTTCATTTGCTAGAGATCTCATCGAATAACTCAGAGGTTAAAAAAAGGTCAAAAGTAAATGTAGTGTGAATTATTAAAAGTATTATTTCAATTAAAGAGTTTACTTCAATTCAACTTTTTTTATTGCTGCGGACTACAGTGGAGTGAAAAGCAGGCTATTTTTCTTTGAAATGTAGTGGAGTGAAAGTAAATGTACAAAAAAAATTAAAAAACCAAGTATCCTCATGAAATATAGATACTTGAAAAACATGTCCTTAAGCACAGTAATATATTACATGTATTATGTTACTTTTCTCTACAGGGTAGAACAATTACGCACAACGTAGTGACTGGCTGTGTGGTCACTCATTCGGTCTTTTGTAAAGAGAATTTTTCCAGGTGACTTTAGGTTTCTTCACACATAGCCAACGACCACTGTCAAGAACATGATAAAGAAATAAAGTGACAGACCGTTGGCTGGAGGGAGGAAAAGGAGGAGGAGTAGCAGCTCCACAGCCCGTTACAGCGACCCCAACTACCAGCCCATAAAAATAAATCACACATCTGCTTCCAATGAGCCTCTGGCATATTAATGCCTTTATGCTTGTTATGGAATTCTTGGGAGTGTGCGCATGTGTGCGTGTGGAGTGTATTTATGTTTGTGAACCATCCTTCCCTCCAGCTTTGCCTATCTGTTCATCAGCTGTACTTCTCTCTCACTCTATTGCCTGACCCAATGCTGTTTAACAAAGGAATTAAAGCTCAACCCACTTGCAAAGTGACTGACAAATACATATATTTATACATACATATATACATATATATATACACTGAATAATACTTATTCAGAGCAACTTACAATTTGATTATTTTACACAGGTAGGCCAAAGTGGTGTTAGGAGTCTTGCCCAAGGACTCTTATTGATATAGTGTAGGGTGCCTGCCCTGGTGGGGGATTGAACCCCAGTCTACAGTGTAGAAGACAGAGGTGTTAACCACTACACTACACCAACCATTTCTAGGTCCTCGGTGGGCGGGGTTGAACTGCTGCAGGCTGAATAGTTGGATATATGTAAACGGGTCATTCTAAAGAAACGTCCATTTTCGCATCCCTAGCATTTAGAGATATATTATACTTCAAAATATGTTAGGGTTACAATTTATTCATATTTCAAAATGAAACACATTTTTTTAACAATTACACTTTCTAAAGCCATGAATTTAGCAATATTGTTATTTAAATCAATCATATAGAATTCCAATCACCACAGAAGTGCTCGTCCTCACAGGCACATGTGAAGGCTGAGGCCATACTTTAAAGAGAAAAAAAAAAACTCACATTTTTCTGCTATTTTAACTACAATAATCTATACATGACTATGGAATATATTAACTAAATGACATAAATAAACCAAATGCCAAATAAATATTATAAAATATATAATGAACGTTGTCCCCAGAAGTGTCACTGGTGTTACTGTATAATTATCAGATGTTTTCTCATTTAGTTCAAGATTTTGTACGAAGCTTTTTGACGTTTTAGACAGACTTTGTCATTCAAATTCACAACACACAGAGCGTATTAGAACAAAATGACATTGCATTACTTACTATTCTGAGCCAATGCAATGTAGTGCAATGTGTAGTGCATATGTAAATATATGTAAATCAACAGATAAATAAATTTTAAATAAGTATATATACACACAAGAGAGTGTGCTGCACTGGAGCTCCCAAATGCCAGGTACTTTATTCTTAGGTCATTGTGGAAAAAATAGAATAAAAATTGATTAAATGACACATTTTAGTGGATATACCACGATTGACATGTGGTTTGATGCTCTGCAGCAGCCATTCTGTAAAATGCATTTTTTTATCAAAAATGTCACTGGTGTTACTGACTCTGGTGCTATATGTGTGTTATATGTAAAGCCAATGTGGATTGGTAACACCAGTGACACCTATGGAAAGATAGAAAAGTGGACGTTTCTGTAGAATGACCCAAGTATATGAGTTGGTTCTTGTGAGATCATAGCAACAATAAATTCAAAACAAGCTGTTTTTGCAGCACAGCTTTCATATATGGAGTGGGGATTTAATAGTCCATTATAAAACTTTAACAATGTTTAAATACAACCTCAAACTGCTTTAATTCAAAAATGCAAAGAAAGTGTGGTTTTCCATGATATGGGAACCTTTAAACTTTATACCTTTATACTTTAACTTTTCAAAATTTCTGCATAACTAAACTATTAAGATGTAAACAAAGTCATTTGGAGTGGTTTGATTTGAAACATGATTCTAGAGAAGTGTAGAGCACCAGAAATGTTCACACTGGTGGTGGTGGTGACAGGAACCAGACGTCCAAAGCATTTAAGGCTTCTAAAGGCCCCTAACATGAAGTTATTAGATGAAATGGTTATGAACGCACTGCCTGAAGCCCGCGACATTTATGACAGTCCTGAGAACCACGGCAGTGAGCTAAATGAAGGATCTGTGAAGGAACAGTGCCCAGAGAAATTTTGTCTTTCTAGATTTACCACTTTAAATTGATCAGTGTTCCATAAGAAGACATGTGTAGGCTCACTGGTGGTTTTGGAAAGTAAATAAAATGAATATTATTGTGTTGCAGACTTTGTAACCTCTGGTTCCTATCACCACCACTGTAAAGAAATCATGCAGAAATATTTTAAAAATGGTGGAATTTCCCTTTAAGCTTGCTTGTAACTGTTATTATGCATTATAACCACAGCAAACAAGACATTAATGACAAAAAAGCAACAATGAACAGTGCATAGCGACAGTAATAAGGGAGCCACTCCTGCTCATGTGTGTTAGGTCAGGCAAAAAAGGAAGAGAGGATAACGAGAAAGACAAAGACAGAGGAGAAAAATGGGTTCTAGATAACAAGAGCTAGTCCTTCAATATTTACAAACATGCGAGGAAATCAGTGTTTTAATGACTAGGACTAAAAGATATTCTGAAAGTTTAAGTAGCCACGCGCACTGTCCTTGTCCATCGTCAACTCTAATAAGCACCTCCTGCATACAAACCAGGAGTAGAGGCCCCACATGTGGCCCCAGTTAAAAAGCCATCAGAAAGAACTGGGCTCTGCAGAGGCCGCTGCTCTTTGAAGTGAGCGTGAATCCGAATTCTGTACCTAATTACGTTGATGTGCCTGACTAAGAAACATAACCCACAAGGTACGGTCAGTCATGTGCTCTTCGCTCAGAGGGTGGCCATGTAGAACGAAATTCAGTTCCGTCCAACTGAACTCAAACCAGCCATGTCCCACCGAGGGAGATACACAGGATGTGTTTCAGATTTGCTCTTCCTTTGTTTTTGTCCTTGCACCATAGAGATGGTCTACTGCTTACCCCAGGGTCTAATGAGCATAAAATGATGTCCATTTTCCTCAGAGGTTATTCGAGGACTGAACATACGTGAGCACAGATGGGCAGAGTGGCCTTAAAGGGGAATTCCACTGATTTTTCCACTGATTTTCCATTGATTCCACTGATTTTTTTAATCAAAATTCAGATGTAACAAAAGTGTTTTAATGTGAAATGATCACTCAATGTCCACAAATATATCCATTTTAATTACTCTCCAAAATGGCCAGTGAACCTGCAGATGTCTTAGGTTTTCTATGCAATGTTGAGTATGGTAAAATAATTTTGGTGAGACTATTTTGCCTCACAACACCCTGCATGTACCTTTCCACCAGTGATGGTTTGAAAAATATATAGTTAAACCAATAGTTGTAAAACGGTGTCTCGGGCATCAGGCAGTATATCCATAACTATTTAGTATAATAATTCTCTGTAAGGTATTTTTTAGAAGCATAAATGTTTTCAATGTCTGGTTCCTATTATCACCATTGTAAACAGCTCAGACTTGGTGACTTGGTTTCACTACAACACATCAAACCCCTCTGAATGACTTCATCTTAATGTAAAACGTTATGTAGAAAGTTTGGAAAATTGGAAATCTCCTTTTCGCCATCCTCAAGTAAAAGTATCTTTCCATAAAATAGCTTGAGTAGAAGTGCAAAGGTAAGAGGTCAAGGATCTGTTGTCAATACAGCTTCAGTGCATCCAGCATCAAGAGAAGATAACGCTTTGCTTGAAGGGTTCTACATAACGCATTAATAACGTCTTACATAAACGCTTCATAACATGTTCATGCATGTTTAAATCAATGTTCATATGTTTAACATACCATATCATTTTACCTGGGGCCTTTTTCCAAAATAAAAGCATTCGTTTTTTTTATTGTGAAAACCTGTGTTACTTCCAGTAAAGTGCCTCATTTCTGAACAGCTAAAAAAATGATCCTGTTTTACTCCTTTGGTCATTAAGTGCTTGACACTAATGTATCGCCTATCCTTTCAACTTCTTGTCTTTGTTTTTCTTAGGCATTTGTTTCTTTCCATGCCAGTTTACTGTATGGACAGTCAATTAAAAAATATGCTATGAACAACCATCCAACTGAATCTTAGTGTGGTGGTGGGATTCACTGAGATGCTGGTTAGCCAAATAAATGTAAGCAGACTACTTTGCATTGTATTTCAAAAATCCACATAACACAGATTTCAGTCTGGTTAACTTCCATCACTTTTGAAGTAAAGTCCTTGGGATGATATTTAACCTCAAAAAGTGTCAATTAAATGGGACATATCAATGCACAATTATACTTGTGCCTTCTTAAATACCATAAGCGTAGAAGAACAGGAGGATATTAACCAGACTAGCAACCATGCTGGAGAACAGCTCCCACCCTATGCATGAGACACTGGCAGCGCTGGGCAGCTCCTTCACTGACAGACTGCTTTACCCCAAGTGTGTGAAGGAGGCTATAGCAGGTCCTTCCTTCCTGCTGCTGTTAGACTGTACAACCAGCACTGCTCCCAGTAGAACCCCCTCCCCACCCCCATTAGACCTCACATGCCTACAGAACATAATGTGAATTTATCACCTTTTCCTGTGTGCAATATAATCAACACTCCATGTACATTGTTTTTTTAAAATATCTCTATAGTGTAAACATTTCTTAGCTCTGTATTTGTAACTGTTCATATTTTTAACTCCTCACCATCTCATGTGTGATATAAACCCAGACCTCTTGTGCAAAACTCCATGTGGATTTCAGGCAAAATATCCTTACAGTGTAAATATCTTAGCTTTTTATTTATTTATATTGCACATTTTTTTGGTGAAGGATAGAGTTTATCATTTTTATCTTATTTTTTACTTTTAATATTATTTTTAGTATTATACATATTGTCTATATAGTAACAAATAACAAACTGTAAAACACCTTGTTAACCTCTTCAAATCGTTGAGACCAGCCGTGGTTCCAAAACACACTTCGTCATATTCTTCATAACTTTCATATTTCATAAGCTACATTCAAAAGCTGGGTGTCGTATGAGGCTGTAACTCTTCTTTCCAGTCAAATAGATGGTGATGTCATTTTAAACCCTTATAATAAAAGAACCTGAACTCACAATTTTTGATTTGTACTGAAAGTCGACCCATTTTTCCACAAATCTGGTCTATAAACTATAAACAGATGACGTCTTTCAGTGATCTGCTCTGTAAAAATTACTTTTATAAAATAATACAAATACCCTCTAAGATTTTTGGCTTTCAGCAGTTAATTGTAAGCACATAGCTATATGAGTGATCATAAAACACTTTCTGTTCATTTGAGGGAAGATTTTACAATGAATGAATGAATAAATAAATAAAATAAAAATGTACATTTGTCTCCTGCAGTTACTGAATAATTTGCCTTATGATGTGGTCACGTAAATTCAGATGGAAAAACCTAAATATACCCTGGAGAATAAGAGGTTAAGTACTTAAAGTTAATTACTTGCTTGTTAATTCTCTTCTTGTTACTTCTCTTAAAAATAAAGTAAAATCTCAAAAATACTAATTAATCCTTGGAATAACAGTGCTAGCATTTAACCTCAAGAGAGTTACACTTAGGATAAATAACATTTTCCTCAATGTAACAGTGTTCAACAATGTTGAATTAATCCTTTGCCACAATAACATTTTAAAGAAGACACAGTAAAAGGGAGAAAGAGGTAGAAGTGCAAAATAGAAATGCTTTAGAAAAAAAGCAAATAATTTAAAAAGTTGAAAGTATAGGTGAAACGTGTCAAAGCACTTAATGAGTAAAGCAAGGTCATTTTTGTTTTAACTGCCCACAAATGAGGCGTTGCACTGAAAATATTACAGGTTTTAAAATAAAAAAAATTTTAAAAACATTTTTAAAAAAGATTTGTCCTTAAAATTGCACAGTAGCCCATAGAAATATTATGTAAAACATTTATGCTTTGTGAATTCTGATTCAAACATTGATGAACACGATTGAATATGAAGTGTAGTGTTTGCGTAAGATGCTGTAAATAAGATGCCATTAATGTGTTATGTAGACAAGTATAGTGTTACTGAAGTGAAGTGCAGCTGCATTGAATGTCACTACTAACTGCTCACCATTGCATATTTGGGACAATGTGGTTTCAGTGTAAACATCATTGTTTACTGAAGGGTAGAAGGAAGAGGAGCCTCAGTCCAAAGCCGGCCACAAGATGTCAGTAGAACTCACTACGCCAACTGTTCACTCTTGTATCAACTTTCTCTACAACCCAAATTATAAAGAATTTATTTATTTATTTATTTTACATTTTTTACATAATTACATGGCAAAGATGTCAACAGCCATTCACAGTGGTTTAATGTGAAATGCTCTCTTCTCGAAACCTCAGAATTCTTCACAGTGTTGGTGATAAGAACCAGACGTCTGAAGTCTCTCAAAGTTACCTTATGGGAGTTACTGTCTGAAATGCATTAATTGGGGCAAAATAATCCCTAAGGGGATCTTTTGTCCCCAACGCTTTTGGTCACCGCTCGGCCATGATCAACACTACATGCATATCAACTTTTGTATTATTTTCTTTTGGGTACAAGTGGCTATATTTGGTTTGTGTTGACACTGCAACCTCTGGTTCCCATCACCACCACTGTCAAGAAATCAATCAGTAAACATTTCTCTACTATGAACCACTTCACATCAAACTACTCTGAATGAATGATCTCCGTGGTTAAAACATTCAGAAATTGAGTAATCTGTGTAATTCCCCTTACATTTTTCTGTTTTGCAGCAAAGTAAAACTATTTCGTTGTGAATGAAGTATGTTGTGAGATTACGCAATAGCAGAGGTGGAGAACCAAAGAGTTCAGCAGTCTGTTCACAGTGTTCACAGTGGTGGTGACAGGAACCAGACGTCCAAAGCATTTAAGGCTTCTAAAGGCCCCTAACATGAAGTTATTAGATGAAATGGTTATGAACGCACTGCCTGAAGCCCGCGACATTTATGACAGTCCTGAGAACCACGGCAGTGAGCTAAATGAAGGATCTGTGAAGGAACAGTGCCCAGAGAAATTTTGTCTTTCTAGATTTACCACTTTAAATTGATCAGTGTTCCATAAGAAGACATGTGTAGGCTCACTGGTGGTTTTGGAAAGTAAATAAAATGAATATTATTGTGTTGCAGACTTTGTAACCTCTGGTTCCTATCACCACCACTGTAAAGAAATCATGCAGAAATATTTTAAAAATGGTGGAATTTCCCTTTAAGCTTGCTTGTAACTGTTATTATGCATTATAACCAGAGCAAACAAGACATTAATGACAAAAAAGCAACAATGAACAGTGCATAGCGACAGTAATAAGGGAGCCACTCCTGCTCATGTGTGTTAGGTCAGGCAAAAAAGGAAGAGAGGATAACGAGAAAGACAAAGACAGAGGAGAAAAATGGGTTCTAGATAACAAGAGCTAGACTTTCAATATTTACAAACTTGTGAGGAAATCAGTGTTTCAATGACTAGGACTAAAAGATATTCTGAAAACTTACATAGTATATTATATTTTATTGTATTGCGCTGTGTATTGTAGTTTACTGTATTGTATTTTATTGTATTGCACAGAGTTCTGCGTTCAACTCTGCTCCTTTTCTCAGGGTGTCAACAGTGACGTTTTGCTTCTAGTAGTATCTGAGCATAGGACTGTCTTTCTCTCTAACCTATTGGTAACAAGCAAAGATACTTTCTCTAGCTAGACAAAGCACTTCTTGTAAATTACTCTCTGGATAAGAGCGTCTGCTAAATGCTGTGAATGAGAACTTGAGGAAACAGGCTAAAGTAGGCACACTGTCCCTGTCCATCCTCACCTCTAATAAGCACCTCCTGCTCACTGTTGTGAGATTGCACAATAGCAAAGGTGGAGAACCGATGAGTTCAGCACAGTGTGGTGATTTCCCTGCTCTAACTCACCTACTAAACCTAGTAATTAACTGATGAGCTGAATGAGGAGTGCCTGAACAGGACAATCCCTAAATGCTGCAGGAGTCTGGCCTCCCAGAACTGGAGCTCTTCACCCCTGCACAGACAGGAGTGGTCATTAAGACTGCAGTGCAGGACACTTTTCACCCCCCACTTGGATGTGAAGATAATTTGATTATAGTTCTTAGAAACCTAATAGGGTGGACATGAAGTTCTTACTGGCTTAAATCGGACTGATCATTCCCAGCTTTGAGCTCCGCTTGCTTTGCTTTAACTCACTTTCACTGGCTACTCCACCTTTCGCCAAGCAAAAGCTCCTCACGACCACTCATGCCTATTTAAGAAGCAGTGGGCTTCCTGGGTTTTTTTGTGTTGCTACGCCAAACACACCGCGTACAACATATCCAGCTGCACCGTGTCCCTCTAAACGGATGGGACAGTAAGTCAGTAAAATCCTATTGCTCCCTTTAATCTTGTCACATGTGACCACAGCACGCTAATTATAGGGGTGATGCAAAGCAATTTAGTTCCCACACAAAAACATTTTAGATGTAGAGCAACAAATTAACTTTACCTACCCTTGCAATAAATTAGCCTTCACACTGAAAGGTGGTTGGGCGCAAACAGCATACCTTCATCAGAGATGAGCTGTTTGCCTCACTTGTTATTACTCCTAATCTTTTCTCTCATCCTGCTGAGGTTTCAGTACTTTAACAGAGAAACACTGTGTAAGAATAACATTCCTACTGAATGGAGGAGTGCGGTCAGCTGCAGATCAGCTTCTTAAGCAGCACTGCAGCCTCGAGATCAAGGGTCACTCTCAAACGAGCTAACTGTCCTTGGAGAAAAGGACATCTGGTTGTTCTTGCTGCCAAGTCATGGCCTTTACTGGCTTGTCAGTTGATACGTTGCCAAGCCCCATCTAAACTGTTTACAGTGAGTGAAGAAAGGATATACCAAAAATTCTGTTTACAAGCGAAACACACTACCAAGGTCAGTTTTAGCGGAATGTTTCATAAAAATGTGCTTTTCTCTTCTCTAAAATGTCTTTGCCTTTGTGGTGCGCACTAACTACGACTTAGAAATTCACTGAGCATACATTAAAACCTATCGCTGTTGTCTGAACAAAACCTCGTATTTCCAAAATGGTCACTTTACAGGAGAAGGAAAAAACCTACTTTACTTTTAATGTAAGTCAATGGAACCAGACAACGGAACAAGTTATTTTGGGCCATTTCTTTTGGTCCATTCATCATGAAATTTACGCACGGTGTAAAGGGGAACAAGTATTTTTAAACTACATCAAAACTGAAAAACGACAAAAATGGAGATACAAGGTTTTCTTCCGACAGCGGCGATATTTATAGATTTTATGAGACATTTATCTAATTTTGTCAATAGCACATAAAGAAACTTGAGGGGGGTTTTTTTGCTGTTTTTAGGGCAGTTCTTGGTGTCAAGACATTTCTTTTACTGCAGTTTTCCTTACTTAGATGTAAAATGCTAAAATTCTCTGCCTTTATTTCTATACTCTTGTACTGTTGGGCCTTTTTCGGTGAAATATGCAAAAAAAAAAAAACAAACAAATAAATAAATACACACATACTGTCATACAGCGTGTGATGCATTTTTTAAAAAAGAAATTGTGAATCAATAACTGAATGTCACGACCAAAACAAGCGTGTCAGTACCAGACAGGTTTAGTTTTAGATTTATATTGGTTGTGACAATCTGAGCCAATTTAACTTTCAATGTTCAGTGTTTACACTTACACAGATAAGTTAAAAAAACATCTGACTCATTATTTTATGTTACATCTACCCACCATGTGGTCTAGATGGAGAAGAAGGGGTATAATTTCTTCACAGTAACAGATTTAGGGATGTTGATTCAGTTCAATTTGTGTGTTGCTGCAGTGCCGCAAATATTGACAACAGCTTTTTTTTATTATTGCGAACACACTTTATTTGGATGGTACACTACAACAGATGCACTACAGATACATAAATCACAAACTTTCCTGTGATACTCCGTTGATTATCAACAACAGCATGTTTATGGTTAGGAGAAGGTATAGGTTTTGCCTTGAGATTAAGGTTAGGTTTAACTTTTCAGGATAGATTTAATAAACTCTTTCACACTGAACTTGAAGTTCGGTTGCCTTTAATGCAAATTTGGTTGAATTTTACTTAACTGAGGATTTACAAAGTACAGTGGTCCATCCAAATAAAGCATTACCATTATTCCTTGTATTTATCCATTCACCCATTCAGTTATTAAGACTGGAGCAACACATTTTTCAGTGTTTTATTTTTGAATGTAATTTCAGTGGTTAGGCTTGGGGACATACAATAATTAATTCTTTGGTACTAGTCAAACGGGTTCTAATACAGTTTAATACTCTCTTAAAAAGAGAACCATCAAAATCAGAGAAAAACCCTCTTCACCCTCTAAATCCGCATCAAGGTGGCTGTGGATCAAAGCAAGTGACCTGTGGGGAGGTAGCGTTACCTGGACAGTCAGTTTTTCCCAGGTTACATCACCATAGCAACTTTTGCAGCAAGTTCAGGATTTTGGGTAGCTTTTGGACCAATCAAGCCTGACCAATTAGGGACACACAGAGGTGGATCTCTTCAGTTTGTGGCATCAATCACATGAAGATATATCTTTTTTTAGCAGAGGAAGCAAATCATATTATATAATATATATTAAGAACATAAAGCCATTATCACTCCAATAAGCAGTTGCATGGTGGCAGTGGATACAGCATTCCTGCTTTACAGTTATAAATGTATTACATTCTGTATATTTACACAGACTTGACTTGAAAAAAAACATTGGCTACACATCACAAACGTCCTGCTTTCATGCACATGTGGATTAATCACAGCCTGAGAATCTGAGCCTGGATTAAGAGAGAAATTTGCTAACCATCTTCAAAAACAAGTGAACCACAGTTAAATTTGATTTGTTATGTTCTGTGTAGCTGGAACTTTGTCATGAAACCTGTGTGTGTAGAACTTGCTTTGTGAGTCAGGCCCACTGGTACATTTCAAAATGTGTGTTTAGAAAAGATGTGTTTATAGTTGGCAAGTGAATTCTTAGTCAACATTATCTAGAGATTAAAATTGTAAATAAAAAAAAATCTACAAATGGGTTGAATAAACGGACAATTTTTACAAAACATCTTCGTAAGGATTATATCAAGCACACTGTAGTTCATGCCATACTTAGCTCAAAGCCAAAACTATGCTTTTCACAATGTATTACATTTCTAAGTTTTACAAGGCGTACCACAAGATTCTGTTCTGAGTCCAGATGAATTTGTTGTGCGTAGGATACGAGCACACTATGACAGGAACATTTATGCTCAGATCAGGCTCTAAATGCATGAAAGAGCATGTTACATACTTAGAAAAATAAGTGTGTATGCGTGTACCAGAACATGTTTTGTTGAGACATATTTTTGTAAACGGCTCTTTTTGATGTTTGACATCCAAACAGTTCCACATCACATGAATTCGCACGTGACTCTCTACTGGCAACCCCAGAATCACAGCCAACAGAAACTAAATAATGAGAGTTAGTCCAGAGCAGACAGAGTGCTGCCCTCACAGGAGTGTGGATACTAAAACTGGTTACTGCGACTTGATCTTTCCTGGCACAATTAAATGTGTCCATCTTTCAAATGAGTTATTTCATAGTTATGAGGAAATCTGCTGGTTTATACTGAAATGTATCCAGTCAGACAGCGTCACCCAGCACACAGCCTGTTCACCATCGCAGCATACAGGGATTTCACAGCATACAGGCTGGAACAACCCGGTTACTGAACAGTTTCTACCCACAGGCTGTCAGGCTTCTGAACAAGCTGTGAAGCTGTGGGTCCTTCTCCAATTACCATTTCACTCAGTCACTCTGTCAGTATTATTATTATTATTATTATTATTATTATTATCATCATCATATCACTTTGCTATGGACAATGACACCGAGCCACTTAAAACATTTTTTAAGTCACTTAAAAAAAAATGTAGTCTCTATATTTGTGTATATTTTTGTATAATCAATATATTTCACTTTCTTTTTCTTGTATTTTTATTTTTACTTATTTACTTCTGTAGAGTGATTACCTGAGCCACACCACAAGCATTGCAATGCATAAATGTTCTGACTTGTGCAAATGACAAACTTGAAACTTGAATGTTTCTAAGCAGTTTCATTAAAATTTAGAAAAACAAAGAAAAAAATAGATGAAAGCAAATATTTCAGTCAGGTATTGTATCTACTCACTGTTCTCCACTGTTTTACTTCAATCTCATCAAATAACGAAAGTCAAAGCAAGTCAAGGGGCGTCTACCATGTGTGTATGAGCTGCTTTCCGAGTGAGAGCTTTTATCCAGTCTCCTCTGAAGTCAGGAGGGAGGCATGGCCGTAGATCAGGTTAGGTGAGTCAGAGAGAAATCTGTCTCCATCACAAGACATGCTTAATCCTACCTGTCATAGGAGAGAGTGGAGCACCACCACAGCCCGTAGGCTTCGACAATACTGCTGAATATAACTTCAGCTGAAACACAGCATAAAAATTCAGTTACAAAAATAAAACAACCATCTGATAAGTTCATGCTAACATGTGACAAAGTAAAATAGTAGTGAGTACTAGGGATATTGGTGAGAATAATATATGAAGAAATACATATTTATTAATTAATAATTAAACCCCAAATAAAATCTTAAGCAGTATTTCTTTAAAAGACTGATACGATCAATTGGGACCTGATGATAAGTGAAATGATGTTCGTACCAGTAAGGCTGAATGGGGCCAGATGTAAGTGAGTTTACTCAACAATTTTTTTTTTTACTTTACAAAATATGAAGTTTTACCAGCTTAAGAAATGAATTGGCAACCGCTATTGATTTCAGGATGTGAAAGAGTGAGTCTTATTTCAGTACAACAGGGTCAAACTTAAGCAAACGTAAAACAGTTGGATGGGAAGCTTGTGGGATATTAGTGAGTATAAGCCAGTTCTGAACTTTATCAGTAGATTCACTAAGTCTAGTTGTAATAATGTTGAAAAATCCACTTGAAAACCTTTTGTCTTAAGACCATTTACTGGCTCTTCAGGTATTGACTTCTCCCTAAACCTCCTGCTGACGAGTCCTTGGCTGAGTTTAGTCAACAAATATATAATTTTTTTTTTTTACCTTACAAAATCTAAAGTTTTACCAGTTTAACAAATGAAGTTTTACCACACCAAACATTATTGGCAGGAACGCAAAGCACACAGTGATAAAACTGAGCAAATGGAATAACTGGTACACTCTCAAAAAAAGATGGTACTTTAAGGGTTCTTTAGTAAAGAAAATGGTTCTATAAAGAACCATGCACACTTAAAGAATCCTTTGCATGATTAAAGGGTTCTTTGCATCATGAAAGCTCAAGCTTGCAACAATAGATTTCATGATGCAAAGAATCCTTTAAACATGCAGAGGGTTCTTTGAGAGTTCATAGTTCTTTAAAGAGCCATTTTCTTTACCAAAGAACCCCTAACCTCTTCAACTCCTTGAGACCACCAGTGGTTCCAAAACGCACTTCGTCATATTTCATAAGCTACATTCAAAAGGTGGGGGTCGTATGAGAGCTGGAACTGTCTTCTTTCCAGTAAAATAGATGGGTAATGTAATTTTACCCTGGTCAATAAAGTACCATCTTTTTAAAAGAGATTACATATTTTAATTGCTCCGAAGTTGTACTGCTGTCGCTTTGTTTTCTTAACAATAGACAGAAGCATTTTCTTTACTGAAGAGCCATCCTCTCAGTATACTTTTATGAATAGCGATATTCTGACCACTCTGGGGACCAAGTTAGAGAACTAAGGTAAGGTGCACAGTTAGGTAGTATTAAGATTCTCTCATCATGTTCATCATATTTTATATTATAGTAGTTTATTAGCAAAAACAACTATAATAGAAAGGCAATGCTAATAATAAGGCAGCCTTAATAAGTTCCTCCCATTCCCCTCGGAGCCTATTCCCTGGACCCAAGGACACTGTATTGGAAAGACATTAGCCTTCTAAAGAACATTTCAGTGCACGCTCAATCTTTGTTCAGGCAACTACTCATCTACCCTGAGGTAGTACTACATGGAGGATGCAATGATCTGAGGTTCATCAGGGTAACCCTCCTCCCAGAGCCCTGTCCAGTAGGAGTAGGCTGGAGCTAAAGCAACTAACCAATTACACAGTAAGAAAAAGGATTACAGCCCTCGGCTCATCTGCTGGAAATGAGATCAAGGCTGATTAGTGGGGTTTAGCATGACGTAGAGCAAATTGTTGCTTCAACCACTTGACTCCTCAACCGGCCACCTCCTTTTGCAGGAAACTGAGCCATCAGGAATAGCTGCTCCGGTGTCCCAGCCTGACCAATTTTGGTGAATTTATGTGAAATTTTGTCATCTTTAGAGGCACACGCCTCTGTTTGCCAAAACTATGGACTTTTTTGAGCTCTGGGTGGTCAGAATGGGTATGAAGGGGGAAAGCCTTGGCAAAGCACATTCTGAAGCTCCCTTCTGGAATGGATTACCAAATTAAGCTTTTGGACTAAATATTTGCATTTGCCAAATCTTTTAGAAAACAATTCTAACAACAGGACAGTGAAAACAGTGATCTGTGGACTGAATATTTGGCACACATCTCAAAGAAGAAAACATGGCTTTGCTGCTAGTAAAATTTGACTTGGCCAAGCGAGTCAAGCTTGCCCAGGGACTGTGGCTCCTGTACTGGCTCTCAGTCATGGGTGGGATCCTCATCTTTAGCATGGGGCTTTTCTTCAAAATCGAGCTCCGCAAAAGGAGTGAAATGATGGACAACAATGAGAGCCATTTTGTGCCCAACCTGCTCATTCTGGTTGGCCTAGCTGCTTGTGGTATCAATGCCTTTGGTGGCAAGGTGTGCCATGACTCACTTGACACAGCCAAGTTTGCAAGGTGGAAGCCCATGGTGAAGAACTACCTGTGTGGATGCTTCGCCTTCTGCATTATCCTCTTCATCACGGCTCTGTTGTGCTTCCTGGTTCAGGTTTCTCTACATTTCGCGCTGGCCGAGGGTCTCAAAAATGGCATGAAGTACTACAAGGACACGGACACGCCAGGACGATGCTTCATGAAGAGGACCCTCGACATGACCCAGATCGAGTTCCGCTGCTGTGGCAACAATAACTTTAGAGACTGGTTTGAGATCCAGTGGATTAGCAACCGCTACCTTGATTTCAGCAATGATGAAGTGAAAGAGTGAGTGCTATGTTTGATTTCAATACAGCCATGCCAAAATTGAAGGTAGAACATTTGGATAGGAAGTTAAGGGGTTGTTAGTAAGCTAGTTCTTATTTTTCTTTCAGATAACATGGTGTATGAACATCTTTACCAGTTGATTCTGTGAGTCTAGCTGTATAGATGTTGAAAGAACCACTTGAAAGCATCATTTTTCTTTTAACCAAGAAAGTGGGAAGAAAACCTTGTATCTTGTATGTAAATTTCATGAAGAATGAACCAAAAGAAATGGCCCAAAATTGCAGGAAAAAAAGTCTAGTTCCACTGACTTACATTAAAAGTAAAGTATGTTTTTTTCTCCCGTAAAGATACCATTTTGGAGATGCAAGTTTTTTTTTCCCCCCGACAACAGTGATTTACTTGCTCTTCAGGCAACATATTGACTTCTTCGCAGGAGGTTTAGGGAAGAGTCCTTAGTTGTCAAGGGTGAAAAATCTGAAAATTCCATAAAGCCTGCTTTGGTGTATTGTACATTGCAAATATGGCATCTAGATATATTTTACAATGTACTCTATGTTGAAAACAACTAGTAATTTAGCAGCCATGCAAGACCATTATCTGTCCTGCTCATTCAATTTTACAAAAACCAAAAGGACGACTGACTAGCACTCTGCTCTGCAATATGTAGTATCGTTATAAAATTGAAGTTATACAAAATTATTTGTGCGCCGAATGCCATACTCTCATTAAAATAATGCAAGGTAAAGATGTTAAGGATGTAGAAGTAAATTCAGTTGGATAGGAAGGCTAAATGGATAACTGGTCAGCGGAGTTCCGTGTGGAGAGAATAGGAATATTAGTAGGATCAGGCGCATGACCCAAACCCACATAAGAAGATAATCAGCCAGGATCTCATTCCTATGTCCTTCAAGCCTGCTGTCCACTGCAATCATAAAACACAGCTTTGATTAGTTAATAACACCCAGTGCAGTATTACTCATAACCTACTGACCAATTTCTCGGCTGAACTATGAGCCATTAAATAATCTAGTGTTAATAAATTAGCTTCAACTGGTTTGTATGTACCAGTGACATTGAAGTGCATTACATTAGCTTAACTGTTGTTTTTTCCTTTTTTCTTAACAAGAGATTAAATCAATATATATAGCTGCTAATCCAAATATTGTCCAATTATTTTGTTTATTTTGAGCTTTTTAACAGTTCTATTGCTTACATTTTCACAGTCGTGTCACAAGTAATGTGGACGGTAAATATCTGATGGACAGCGTCCCCTTCAGCTGCTGCAACCCTGGCTCCCCTCGACCCTGCATTCAGCACCACCTGACCAATAACTCTGCTCATTATGACTACGATCACCACACAGAGGAACTAAATATCTGGACAAGAGGCTGCCGTGAGGCCCTGGTGTCCTACTATGGAGGGATGATGAACAGCATTGGAGCTCTTGTGCTGCTAGTCATGGTGTTGGAGGTGAGGAACTACAATGTCAATGTATATCAAGATAATTATAAAAGAAAACCTGTATCATTATTGCAAGTCATTTCTTAAATATTTAATTGATTGGTGTGGAAATTAAGTAGAATTCAGAAAGTAAAACATACCAATTCTGAGAATTTCGCTGACAAATGACATCAATTATTTGATTTTATTTGGATCCTACAATAGGGAACCTTGACAACATGAAACTTCTAAAAATAGCACTTTAGAACAAAATGGTAGATCTTATTTTGCTACATACTGTAATTGGCTTCAGTGTACTAAAAACACAATAACAACTCTCTGCATGGTTGAAGACTGGCCTGCACTATTTTGACTAAAATTATTTAGACTTACTAGACGGTGTGAGTGTCCTGAATTACCAAAATTCCCAAATAAAGTTTACTAGGTACTAGGAACAGCCCTGTATTAATCATTGAGAAAGCATGAGAAATATTATAGGAGATATAAGTGGACCTAAATGTAGATCAAACAACAGCTTCACTGTTAGTGGTTGCATAAGTGCCAGTGTGACACCAAGCACAAGGATAAGAGCATCTTGGAGAGTTTAAGCTTCACCAGAGTCATGGGCACTCTTCCTGGAATAAGAATCTCAGTAGGTGGCAGAGCAGACAAAGTGGAAAGTTTGGTGGTATGTGGGTCAAAATAAGAGTGAGAAAGGAAAGGAAGAATTTGAGGTCACGGAATTATTTAGACCAGTTTCTAGACATATCCTTAGATTAACCGGACTAACGCTTGGGAGAACTTGTGACACAGCCAGTTGCATAACACTATTTAGCCTCAGTAAGGCTTCAAGCTTTCTTGTCACCAACTTCTTTTTCAATAAAGAGGCTTTAGATTTTCACCAAACCATAATCTTTTGGATAAAGAGGTTGGAACTATTTACTAAACCATCATCTTTCTGATAGAGAGGCTCAAGATCTTGACCAAACTATCCTCTTTTCAATAAAGAGGCAGGAAATATGTACCGAACTAGCATCTTTCTGAAAAATAAGCTGCAGATATTTATCAAACCATCATCATCGTTTTTATAAAGAAGTTCCAGACATCTCCTTTTTGATCAACAGGCTGCAGATATGGTGGGACTGAAGTACCTGACAACCTCTTTGGAGACCCTGACAAACCCAGATAATCCAGAGAGTGAGAGTGAAGCTTGGCTGCTAGAAAAGAGTGTGAAGGAGACCATGTCTGGTATCATGGAGAAGATAAAGACCTTTGGCAAAGGCAACCAGGTGGAGGGGGAGGGGGGAGAGGCCGCAGCCAGCTGAGAGGGTCACACCCTTAACTGGGACTGAGGCCACTCCTACCAAAGGGAGAGGAAAAGCATAATTGAGAGGGGGAAAAAAAAAAAAAAAAAAGTTATTCTCTCTGTGGAAAACATGCACAAATTCATACAATCTCCCACAAATACATGCACATACTGTACTAATACATTGTACACCTACAAAAGTGAACAAAAATGATAGAACCCTTAAATGGGTTGAGCTTTAATTGACAAATTTGTAAAAGTGCATGTCCATATTTGTAAATATAAGTGATATATAAATTAAAACAAGAGTTTATTTTTAAAGCGATATAACAATTGGTGTCTTGAAAAATACTGTGTGAATTTAGAAAAAGTTTTTGAACAGTCCTACCTCCTGCCCCTAACCGAGTTTCAAAGCAACCAGGCTTCATAGTCCAGTGAGGTCCCTCACATAGTGAGCGAAACTGGCCTGCTTTACATTTGTGGTTGAGCGGATGTTTAACCCGACAGTGTCACACACGTTTAAATCCAGTGAACAGTCAATGACAATTTACCCTAAAACCACAATTGTCCCAGCTATTAATTTGGAACAGTCTATTTTCAATTAAAGGATGAATGCACAATGAAGACACTTCTATGGCAGCTTTCAAATGGCAGCTGAGAAAAAGAGGACATGACTGGTGTCCAGGCTCCTCACAAACCCTACTGTGATGGAGCCACACTCTGCTGTTCACCCAATGCTAACTCATCGTGCATTATCATTGGCCAGGCCTATGATGAACTGAAGAGAACAGAGCAGAACTTTGCTGTTAAGTGATGTGCAGGCTGCATTAGACCAAACGCAGTATGGTCGAGTTCCACCCCTGTGTGATCCTCTCGGGTTAAATATCTGCGTCAGGTACAGACGAGGCGATAAAGCTCCTCTTAACAGTCTCTGAGGCCTGTGGACAGAGTTTCTGTATGAGCGAAGTGGGAAGCATTTTTGTGCAGAATTTTGACAGTTGACAAAAGTAAGAAGTTGTGAAGCGTACCAGCCTGTTTAAGGAGTTAGTTTTTGGACAGTTATTATTTTTTTAACTTAAATGTCAGACAATCTTACCAGTGGTGTTAATGTTCTTATTTGTGTGACTTACCTTTGTGATTTTGCCAGGAACCTCTTTCTGTACACTTGAACTTTTGACATTACAGTATTGCTGTTGTAGTTTGGGATGAACATGTAGACACTTCAGTGTGTAAGATAAAGATGTTTAAATAGATGTTGAATGTATCTGGTTTATTCTTTCATTCATTACCCATTATTTACAGGATTTTTTTAATGAACAAACATGGAACAGTTGAACAGAAAAACATTTCTTTGTATAAAGCATCAGCTGGCCTTTCCAAAATGTATACAGAAGGGAAAAAGCACAAAAGAGCAAAGGAAGCAAGCTGAAGAAAGATTTCAGGACACCTGCTGAGTGTGAAGTCTTAGCTGATAGGATAAAGAAGAACGGATGGGTTTCCGTAAGTGAGGATTCGGAGTGTCTTAAGAGAGACTACTCAGCAGTCCTCAACCTCGGTTTCACCTGACATAAGAAATTTAGACCCACAGGTTCTCCTTCAGTAAAACAAACTGCATTTGAAATATAGATACAGATTAGTGTCCAAGTGACAGTTGAATGTTTACAAGCCATTAGTGCCTCATATAAAATAAATGCAAATTTTGTGCATTTATGCAAATGCAAAAAGCTCACGTATTTTCTAGTATCTGGGTATATGTCCCCTTGCCTTAATAACAGCATCCGGTAAGGATCACATCAGTCTCTTGAGATTGTTCCTAACCATTCTAGCCCACTCTTCCACGATTGTGGTCTGGTGATTTTGCTGGTGAGCCAAATTTTCCCAGTCTTCCATCAACTCAGAGTCACATAGAAAATCCCTACACTGGTCATCCTGGAAGGCAGTAGTGTCAAGGTTGTGCTGTGTCAAGGTGTCAAGGTGGGCTAAAATGGACAAGAATTCTCAAGATATCTGTGAAATCTTTACCTGGTCAGAATAGGCACGGTCAGTAAGGCAGCTGGACACTTAACCAAATATAAGAGAAGAAATAATTTATGCAATGTTTGTCCAGGGAGCTTACATTAAGCACTACGGAGATTTAAAGTCACTCTAAATTTTGAAGAGCAAGATGCTTCCCTGCCATTCACATATAGATTCAGTCTGTTTCCATGCTGTTCTGATATCTGTGTGTGTAATAGATTATCACATGTATGACAGCCAAGAAGTCCAAGGCAGGTAGCAGAGAAAGGTGTGTGAGGGTAAGCAGGGAAAAGGATATCTGTCATCTGGAATTTTTCTCAGTTCCAAAGTCCATAAAGAGTGGCTGAGGGGATAAGTGCAGCTAAGCAGCTTTGATGAGGAGCTTAGCCTCTGTCAGGTGAAGTTCAGGGACAGGTGCCTCTGACGCAGATACAGGGCAAAAGCAGCTTGAGCGAGACCCATGTAGGAACCTCCTACAGAGCAACCCAAATCTCTATGCTCAGGAATCCCAGCAAGTCTTCAGTCCACCACTGCTCAGCGAGCACTTATGAAGATATTACCTGAAACCGGTAAACCTTACAGCGTTAGGTGCAGCCAACAGGTTAACACTGCACATGAACAGTATCAGATTATAATGCTGTTACACCCTACATGTCAAATCCTGACTCTCTCTTCCTTGCTGACAGCATAGCAGACTATACTCTAAGATTTGCCAGTTCATTAGGTACACTTACCTTGTACCTACAGCCATTTTATCAGGTATATGTACAATTTACAAACTGCTGACATCACTAACATTAAAGTCACCAACATAAACCACTCCTCAACCAATTGTTATTTAATCATGAATTCTACTAAACTATTAGAAGTGGCTTAATTTGTCTGCTTAATGCTTCAAGTTTATGACTTTCCAGAAGATTTTACCAGTTTGATTTTTCATGTGTTTTATATGCTTGGAAATCCAGTCTATAAATTTCCAGGTTTACCAAAATACGTGATATGTTGGTTTCAACTCTGTGCTGAGAATGGTCCTGTACTCAGTCAGTAATTGATCAGCAATGCCTGTATGTTGGTCCCTTAAAAAAGGCCAGGGAGTGTAGATACAAAGTCAACTCAAGTATAGGTAAACATCCAGAAGAACAGTGGAGTACTGCATCAGCAGCACAAACATCCGTGCTGTAAAGCATTAACTTGGCCATACCTCTTCAAACTGCTGTTAACACTCTGCCAAACAAAGTGAAGAACCTGGGACACGACTAACTTTCATTCAACCTGACTGGCGCTTCATTGTGGCTCTTTAATCCTCTTTATCGCAGTGTTCCTGGATGAGCAAAAAGATCTGACAGAACTGGGACATGCTGGAGAAGAGTTGTAGACAGCAAAATTGATTATAATAAATGGGGTCACACACTTCTTTACACAATTACATTACTCATACATACAATCTATAAGCCCACCTGGCCAAGCTCTTAAGCCCACTCAATTACCTGTATGGATAAGTACCTTTGCAAGCAGACTCTCACACAATAATGTATACTCCGTCTTTAAAGCAATACAGTCTCTTAGCTTTTCTTATTTATTGAATTTTTGTTTTACAATATAATACAAGGTACCCATTTATACAATAATTCACATATTAACAAATATGTCTTTGATGTTGTATATTGTTGCAACTGCAACACGAGAAGTGTCAAGATACATGCTTACTTTGAGAGCAATGAAACCCAGGGAACCCTGTTGAGTCTGTGTGTGTGTATCCTATGTGAGAACTATCCTCTGATTGAACGGACACTACACCACTTTTCAACATCATGGTCAGAGCCTCCAATGTCGTATCCTGCAAGAGAACATGATCTTTTTCTCAAAAAACAAACAGCAGCAAAAAAAAAAAAAAAAAAAAAACCCATCTGGTTTTCTGTAGTCAGAAAGGTGTTTAACTAACCATAATCCTGTCAGTACTTAATCACTAAAAAGTACAACATGTACATTTCCTTCGTCATACTCAGCACAACATGAACTCAAAGCCATGTTGCTGTTTCATCAATTCTTAATTGAGCTTCCAAAATAAGAAAACAACTTACGCAAGAGATTAAAATTAGCCTTTAGACATAGCCTAAAAATAACAGGAATCATTTCTCTTGTAACAAAACTTGATTTATGTTTAACTCCATTTGCTAAGATGTTCCTGACTTGACTTCCATCACAAAAGACCACACATACACACACAAATTCATACGAGCTAACATTAGAAACATGATGTTGAGACATGGTGAAGTGTCCATCACAGGGCAAATCAGGGTTTTCCGTTAGTTTATTTGTAACATCTGAAGGACTTGTTAGGATTAAATTTTTCAAAACAACTCTGCTGTTGCAGGTCAAACACTTGAAACTGCTAGATTGGTGGGGTGAGGAAAAAAATAAACTTTAGTGAAGTCACTATGTGTAATAAGCTTCTTCAAGCACAAAAGCAAAATTCAAAAGACTTTTCCAAAATGGAGGTCAGCCATGGTGAAATGGTACACCCCTTAAGTTACATGTAAAGATACACATAAATAACCCATTACAAAAGTGGGATGAAAAGCTGACAGTGGTGTTGCAAAAATATCAAATTCACGTAAACAGACAACCATAGAAATCCATCACACTGGACACACGCCGGCCGCACACATACAAAAAACTCAAACTCTCAGCACACGTGCTCAAATCCAGACAACCCAGGCACTCACAAGACTCACATTAGCTTAAATTCATTTCACAGAGCATTCTGTAGCTGGCTGCCCTTAGCAGAGATATTGCAGTGACCGGGAAAGGAGGGGAGGGGGGCAGGACCATATGGCCTGAAGATGGCGCCAATCCTTTATGGCTACTATTCAGACCCACAGGTCATTGAGGAACATTGTGCTTGCTTCAAAGAGAACACCAGTGTTGTTTAAAGCAATTGGAAACCTGTTCAATAAATCAATATCTGAGTTGATTAGCCTAAAAATAATTTAATAGTATCTGGGACAAACAG